>NC_048298.1:43539307-43737587 GCF_013100865.1 Trachemys scripta elegans
GCAATACCAGCTTCAGATTGCATCATTCATTGTTTTGCCTAAAAAGCAAGTACTGTCCAAACCCAGTCATAGATTTATTCATAGATCCAGTCAAAGATGTATTTTAGTCATTTCTGGTTTAAATGGAGATCCCTTCCCTTTATAACTCACTTATCCTCCTCCATTCCCAAGTCAAGGGTCGTATATACTGACCCAACAGCATCTCTTGAAAACTAGAGCCAACAACAATTTTAAGCATCATTTTTGTTCTCAGTGACCCAGAATTAGTAAAGTTTGACTACATTTATTTCAGAAGCATTTTGGCTGTAGAGCAGTGTAATAGATCCCTAATGTTATATTCTTATTAGAGCATGGAATTACTATCCATGGAGATTCTATGGAACATGTGGATTCATTTAAGATTTTTACTTCATTTGATTCTACATTTTCTTTCACATATAGTGTCACTCCCCCCCAACCCTTCCTCTGCACGACCTGTTCTGTCCTTCCAATATATTTTGTACCCCGGAATGATTGTGTCCCATTGATTGTCCCCACTCCACCAGGTTTCTGTGATGCCTATTATATCAATATCCTCCTTAAACACGAGGCACTTTAGTTCACCCATCTTATTATTTAGACTTCTAGCATTTGTGTACAAGCACTTTAAAAACTTGTCACTGTTTATTTGTCTGCCCTTTTCTGATGTGTCAAATTCTTTTTTATGTGAATGTTTCTCATCTGATCTGGCCCATACTTTATCCTCTTCCATCCTCTCCTCCTGACTAAAACCTAGAGAATCTCTATCAATATACTCTCCTCTAAGAGAAGTCTTTGTCTGATCCTCATGCTCCTCTGCAGCAATCGGTTTCCCCCCATATTTTAGTTTAAAAACTGCTCTGCAACATTTTTAATGTTAAGTGCCAGCAGCCTGGATCCACTTTGGTTTAGGTGGAGCCCCTCTTTCCTGTATAGGCTCCCCCTATCCCAAAAGTTTCCCTAGTTCCTAATAAATCTAAACACCTCCTCTCTACATCATCGTCTCATCCACGCATTGAGACTCTGAAGCTCTGCCTGCCTACCTGGCCCTGTGCGTGGAACTGGAAGCATTTCTGAGAATGCCACCATAGACATCCTGGATTTCAGTCTCTTTCCTAGCAGCCTAAATTTGGCCTCCAGGATGTCTCTCCTACCCTTCCCTATGTCATTGGTACCTACATGTACCATGACCACCAGCTCCTCCCCAGTACTCCACATAAGTCTATCTAGATGCCTTCAGAGATCCGTAACCTTCACACCAGGCAGGCAAGTTACCATACGGTTCTCCTGGACATCACAAACCCAGCTATCTATGTTTCTAATGATCAAATCTCCCATTACTAACATCTGCCTTTTCCTAATGACTGGAGTTCCATCCCCCGGAGAGGTAACCTTAGTGTGTGAGGATACCCCATCAACATCTAAAAGGAGGGTCCCAACTATGGTAAGGTTTCCCTCTGCTACCGTTAACTACTCTCCTTCCCTGAGCCTTTCATCCTTCTTAGCAGCGCAGGGATTGTCTGACAAATTTACAGTGTTCCGGAAAGCCTCATCAACATACCTCTCTGCTTCCCTTAGCTCCTCCAGTTCCACCACCCTGGCCTCCAAAGCCCGTACACGGTCTCTGAGGGTCAGGAGCCCCTTGCACTGAATGCACACATATGCCACCCGCCCACAGGGCATGTAATCATACATGCTACACTGAGTGCAATAAACAGGATAGCCCCCACTGTGCTGCTGGGCTTCTGCCTGCATTCTCTCCTACTGCTACCTAGGTTAATGATAGGGTTTTTGTTTAAAATAAATAGTTTAAGGTTTAAAAGAATGGCAAGTGTACCTCACCCCTTTCCCACTCCCCTTCCAAACTCCATTGCAAAACTCCCTGTTAGTGGCCCCTATTCGCAAAGCTCCCTGGTCCCTTGCTCACTGCTTTATAAAGCCCTGGTCCTCCTGGTAGCCCCGCCCCCTGACTAAGGTTCAGCCAATGAACAGAGGCTTCTAGATTTCAAACCTTGTTTAGAAGCTCATAGTTTCCAACTGCCGGTCACAGCACACGGTCCTACAAACAAACAAACAAACAAACACAAGCTCAGCACACAGCAAGAAACCTCCAAACACAAACACACACTACAGACAGCCACTTACCCCAAGGGTCTGTATTTGCTCCTCCTTCACCTGGAGAACTCCCTCTCGAAACTCCCTGTTAGCAGCCCCTTTTCGCAAAGCTCCCTGGTCCCTAATGTTCTAATTTCTTATTGAACCATTAATTTAGGGACAGCTAGATTTCTAAAGCCTGATCCAATGCCTATTGCAGTGAAAAGGAATTTCTCCATTGATTACAAGTCACATTATATTTGGTCCCTAAGGAAGAATTCTACCCTTAATTATACGGGTACAACTGCTATTGACTTCACTGAGAGCTCTGTGTATGGATCTAAGGGGAGAATCACTAGTGATTTTCTGCAACATAATTAAAACTTATATAATCAAAACCCTGTAGCTATAAACAATTTAGGACTTTAAAGCTAGTGTTGAAACACTGGAAGGAACATAGACATATAAACTGGATGCAAAAACCAGCTTCTCAAGGGAAAAAATTTAAAAGGGAATGGAGATTATGCTGATATATGCCAAAATGCAATTGTAATTTGAATAAACCATTTGTCAAATAGTGAAACAGATCAATCAGAAAAGGAGGAAAAATGGTAAAATTATTTGAAACTTACAAGCAAGCCTGAAGTAAAACAGCATTTAGGGCACTATAAAGAAATTTGTGTACTAACAAAGAGGATGAATGCAGTGAGACACTTTAAAATACCTGTAGCTGGTATTGTGAAAAACAAATCTAATTGTTTTTCAATAGTATAAAAACAAAGAGTTAAAGAGGACAACAGCAAAATCTTAGGATGGGGATTAGGAAATGAATGTACAGAAGATGTCAAAATTACTAAACAGAGTATCACGCCAATATATAGCATGGAAACTATAATTATACAACATATTATCTGTTAAACATCAAGAAATAATGTTTGCTGTTAAATATAGGCTGCCTAAATTTGCAGCTAAGATAGTTTCATACTGTAGTTCAGTGGTTCTCACCCAGCGGTACGCAAACCCTGGCGGTACGCCTAGGTCTTCCAGGGGGTACATCAACTCATCTAGATATTTTCCTAGTTTTACAACAGGCTGTAGAGTCCTGCATTGGGATCCCATTGGTCTCTGAGGACATGATGCCATAATAGTAGGAGCAGGATAAAAATTCACCAAACAATGCAGGACTGGATGAAAGTGGTTATTGCGGGGTGGGATGGGAGCGGAATTAAAAAAAAATTGTCCGCCCACACCGCAAACAATATGAACATCATGGCCAGCAGCCACCACTCTACAGCCACCAAATGACAAAGCTCACAAGTTAGAAAAAGGTTCGAGTATCACACTGAAATATAAGTAAAATATTTATATTCCAATTGGTTTTATTTTATAATTATATGGTAAAAGTCAGAATGTAAGCAATTTTTCAGTAATAGTGCGCATTAACACTTTTGTATTTTTATGTCTAATTTTTGTAAGCAAGTACTTTTTAAGTGAGGTGAAACTTCGGGTAAAAAGACAAATCGGCTTCTGGAAAGGTGTACAGTTGTCTGGAAAGGTTGAGAACCACTGCGGTAGTTAACTGTCTGAAACAATAATTTGTACCTAGGAAAGTCTGCACTCTGTATGGTTCTGCAGCTGTTAGCTTTGTAATTGACTGCCTCATTCCATGAATTGCACCAGAGAAAGGCTTTTGGTTGAAAAGGTATATTACATGGTGGCTGACTAAAATGTTAATTCCCCAGTATTGCCTGCTCTCGTGATTGTATTGCAAATCTCATGGTACCTGTTGGTTTCCTTGAAGTCATGTTGTTTTGTGAGAATCTAAGCTTTAATTGTTTGGGTTTTTTAAAAGTTTTTAACCCTCATGGTAGTGGAGAACAGCTTGAAAATGTAACCCATGTATAATGCACAGGTTCAGAATCCAGAAGGCTCAGAAAAAGAACCCCATTTTTTTTTTCTGAAGTCTCATGATTTGAGCCTGACTTCAGGTTTTTGAATTCTTGGAGTTTCAAGCATACCAAGAAGAAAAATACATACAATGAAGAGAACTTGTATAGAATGTTGCCTTTCAACCAATAATGGCAAAATGGACCACTATGGCAATGAAATTAATGTAAGGCAGAAGGCTTGTGCCCGCAAGGGGGGCCGTGATACCGGCAAAAGAATGACACTCAGTGCCTGAGAGTAAAAAGCAAGGCTTTCCTGAAGGAAGAACTTACACTCCAAGCTGTGCGGGGAGTCCCTGAGGTGCGTGGAGGGGCTACGGGGGATTCTGACCGTCCGGGACAGCTGGCCAGGCAGGACTCCATTGAAGGGAGTCTGCTGCAATGCTATATCCCCCCGCGCTTATCTCAAGGTTACATGGGGTCAACAGCTGGCTACATTAATTGCATTCATAAATTATACATATTATATAAGCTGACTTGTTTACAGACAAAAACATGCTGAACTACACTAAACTACATTTTGGCAGGATCTGCCGGGCAAGTTCATTGCACGGCCTTCAGCTGCACAGCCTGAATCTTCCGCTCGCATTCAGTCACATACTCGGTCCGCCACCTAGCTCCTCGCCAAGCTTCCGCAACCTTTCCCCTACAAGGCTGAAAAAGAAAACTCTTAGAAATGCTGTACGTAAATGTATGTAGAATGTTATAAAGGGGTGTAGCTGGTTCAATAAGGACAGGCAGGGAAAAGAGAGAAGTTGTGGGACCATACATCAAAAATATACATTTGGTTCTAAGGTACGGTAGGAAGCAGACCCATTGAGAGTCTCTGGGGGATAAAAAGGGAAAAAATAGGATGATGCCATGCTAGGGGTCTACTATAGATCACCAAATCAGGAAGAGGAAGTGGATAAGGTATTTCTAGAACAAATAATAGGAACATTCAAAACACAAGACCTGGTAGAAATGGGTGACTTATTTACCCAGACATCTGTTGGAAAAGTAATATGGCAAAACACAAGGTCCAAGAAGTTCTTGGAGTGTATTGGGGACAACTTCTTGTTTCAGAAAGTGGAGAGAGGAGCCAGGGGAACAGCCATTTTAGACTTGATTCTGACCAACAGGGAGGAATTAGTTGTGAATCTGAAGGTGAAAGACAATTTGGGTGAAAGTGATCATGAAATTCTAGATTTCATTATTCTAAGGAAAGGAAAGAGTGAGACCAGCAGAATAAGGACAATGGACTTTAAAAAAGCAAACATTACTAGATCTCTGAGTTTGTTAGATAAGGTTCCATGGGAAGAAAATCTAAGGGATAAAGGAATTCAGGAGAACTAGCAGTTTCTCAAGGAGACAATATTAAAGGCACAACTGCAAACTATCCCAATGTGAAGGAACGATAGGAAGACTAGCAAGAGGTCTTTTTAATGATCTGACAATCAAAAAGGAATCCTACAAGTTAGATGAATTGCTGAGGAGGAGTACCAAAGAATAGCACAAGCATGTAGGGAAAAATCAGAAAGGCTAAGGAAGGAATTGAGTTATCCCTAGCAAGAGATATAAAAAGCAATGAGATAGGATTCTTTAAATACATTAGGAGCAAGAAAAAGATGAAGGAAGGGGCTCTACTTAGGGAGGAAGGAGAGTTAATAACTGATGACATCAAGAGCACTGAGGTGTTTAATACCTGTTTTGCTTCAGTCTTCCTTAAAAAGCTTAATCGTGACCAGATCCTCAACACAATTCATATTAACAAGGGGGAAGAGACACAAGCCAAAATAGGGACAGAAAGAATATTTAGAAAAGTTAGATGTATACAAGTTGGCAGGACCTCATGAAATTCATCCTAGTGTATAAGGAACTAGCTGACATAATCTTGGAACTGCTAGTAATTATCTTCAGGATGGAGAAGGGCAAGCGTAGCACCTATCTTTAAAAAGGGGACCAAAGAATATCCAGGGAATTATAGACCACTCAGCCTAACTTTGGTGCCTGGAAAGATATATTGGAAAAAAATATTAAACATTCAATTTTTAAAACATTTAAACATTCAACAAACAACTCAAACATTTGTAAGCAACTAGAGGATAATATGGTTATAAGGAATATCCAGGATGCATTTGTCAGGAACAAATCGTGCCAAACCAACCTGTTCTTTTTCTTTGACAGAGTTGCTGACTTAGGCAGTAATGTGCTAGATCTTGATTTTTAGTAAGTTATTAAGCTGTGCTACAGTGGCTCAAGAGCGTGAACACCAACCTTAGGGTAGACTGTTAAGACTCAGGGCACAAACCCCAAATTGGCTGTGAGTTCTATAATTAGATTTCACCACCTGGTTGTCTAGTGTAAATTTCTCAAGCAGTATAACAGCCTTAACATAGAGTCACAGACAGTCCTGTTGGGTTCTCTGATCCCTCATGTCCCCCAGATAAGTTTACTTTTGTGATAGATGGTCCCTTACACCAAAGATCACAGGTTTCTCCCAGTCCCAAAGGGCCAGTCACTTACCCTGGGCCAACTGCACCTTAAATCTCACACCAAAGACAATACTTGCAGTTTATTATAGGATTGGATATCTAAAGATTTATTAACTGGGGAAAGAAATTAACTCTTATTTTCACAGTTAAAGTAGGTAAACATATATAAACACACACGAGTTCCAATCTCAAATTGTAAAAATAATAGAAGCTTCTATAATAAGCAAGCTCTTTGTGTCCTTTAGGGCTAGCTCAGGCCAAGCACTGGGGATCTTTTGGTTATGCTTAGTAATTCTTGCCCCACAGAGTCCAAGCATCATAAAAGATACAGTTCCTCCTTGTTAGAGCTTTTTATTCCTACACCCTTCTGCTTTGAATTGCAAATTCAGCTGTTGGGAGGAATTCATTTGCATGTGTCCTCTTCACTGTGGAGGCAGAGGGGGGAAAGCAGTCAGCAAAGACTTGTGCTCTGATGTTCCACAATACTTTGTCTGGTGTTGATGAGCCTCCTTTGTCAGGTTGCAGATAACACCTCCTGTTGGAGACTAGTAGTTCACACTCATTAATGCTTCTCTCCTGTTTGGTGATTTACAGTTACAGAGCAAACTCTTAATTACCTTATAACATAGATATTATAAGTGAGATTAATGCATGCAGCAATTTACAAGTATTTCATAAAGTCCACAAACTAAACACATCTTTAATTCTAATACCTAGTACTAAAAAGGCCAACAAGTAGATGAGCCAGACTAGTTCCAGCTATGTGTTTGTCAGTGTTCAGTTGAGACCTAGGCACCTTGGCACGGTAGGGCACCCAGTCTGCCAATATTACATAAGGTTTTTGACACAGTCCCATATGACATTCTCAAAGAAACTAGGGTTATGTGGTTTAGGCGTAATTACTATAAGGTGGGTGCACAACTGGTTGAATGACTGTACTCAAAGAGTAGTTATCAATGGTTCACTGTCAAACTGGGAGGGTGTATCTAGTGGGCCCCATAGGGGACAGTCCTGGATCCAGTACTAGTCAATATTTTCATTTATGACCCAGATAATGGAGGGGAGAATATACTTACAAAATCTTCAGATGGCACCAAGCTGGGAGGACTTGCAAACACTTTGGAGAACAGGATTAGAGTTCATAATGATCTTGACAAATTGGAGAAGTGGCCTGAAATCAACAAGACAGGGTGCAAGAAAGCAGATGAAGACAATGAATTAGTCCAAACAAAAAGGCCTACTGGTATGGCTCAAGGACTGTTAAGGTTAAACTTACTTCATCCTTACTGTTTATTTATTTTCCCATGCCAAGTTTGGCTTTACAGAAAGGGATTTGATAAATAAAATAATGAGGGGATGAGTTATGCTGTCCACGCCTCTTTCCCTTCTCCACCCTTTTTGGGGTCCCTTAAAAGGAGACTTTGAAGAATCATCATGGCATCTCAGCTTGACTTGTCTTGTCCCAGCTCATCTCCTTTTCTCTGACCCCAGGACAGAAGAACCTCCTCTATTGACACCTCAATCTTGGACAGCTTCTCAGATTTGTCACCTAAAAAGAATGGCTCAAGTTTGGGATTTTCCCTCACATCCTCAGCCATGAAGCCTGAGGCAAAGAATTCATTTAATTTCTCCGCAGTGGCCTTATTGTCCTTTAGCATCTTGATCGTCTAGTGGCCCCACATATTGTTTAGCAGGCTTCCTGCTTCTAATGTACTTAAAAAAATGTTGCTATTACTTTTTGAGTCTTTGCCTAATTGTTCTTCAAATTCTTTTTTGGCCTTCCTAATTATATTTTTACACTTCATTTACCAGAATTTGCTACTTTCTATTTTCCTCACTAGGAAATTTCCTCACTAGATTTAACTTCCACTTTTTAAAGGATGCCTTTTTGTCTCTCACTTCTTCTTCTACTTTGTTGTTCAGCCACGGTGGCACTGTTTTGATTCTCTTACTGTTTTTTAATTTGGGGTATACATTTAAATTGAGCCTCTATTATGGTGTCTTTACAATGGTTCTGTACAGCTTGAAGAGATTTCACTTTGTGTGCTTTTTGACTTTTAATTTCAGTTTAACTAACTTCCTCATTTTTGTGTAGTCCCCCTTTCTGAAATTAAATGCTACAGTGTTGGGCTGCTGTAGTGTTTTCCCCGCCACAGGAATGTTAAATGTAATTATATTATGGTCACTATTACCAAGCAGTCCAGCTATATTCACCTCTTGGACCAGATCCTATGCTGCAAGATGGGAGAGATCTCTCCCATCAATTTAATTACTCCAGCCCTCATGAGTGGTGGTAGCTATGTCGGCAGGAGAAGCTCTCCTATCGCCATAGTGCTGTCCAAACCAGTGCTTAGGCCGGTGTAACTTGGGGAGGGGGGAGCTTATTCACACCCCTGAATAACATAACTTACACTAACTTAAGCTGCAGTGTTTTCAGCGCTAAAGTGAAGTGGCCTGTTAACACTCCTGCAATCATAAGACAAAAAAGTGGGTGAGTGGGTTACAGATTGTTGCAATAAGCCATAAATCCAGTGCCTTTATTAAGAACATGATTTTTACTATCTAGCAAAGTTATGAATTTAAGTTCTCAAGTTTGTCTTTTGAAGGTTTCCTTTGAGAATAAGGACAGAGGTCAGATATGGAGGAATTGTTTTGTGAAAAGTGTTCACTCACAGGTGATATGGTATTTTTGTCTGTTATCATATTTCTGTATGAACTCATTTGGGACCATACTGCTTGTCTGGTTTCACACGCATAGTGGTTGGGGCATTTTGTGCACTGGATGAGGTACACCACACATTGTGATAGGCATGGATCTTGAAATAAATAACAACAAAGGCAATGGATTTATAGCTTATTACAACAATCTGTAACACACTAACCCCTGTCTCCTTTTTTTCCTATGAGTGCAGGTAGGCAGATATGTGCAGGTAGGCAGATATTGATGTTTTTCTCTTACATTTTCAAAGAGTAGTATTAGATACACAAGGTAGGTGAGGTAATATATTTTTCACCTTGAATGGTCTCTTAGAATGTAACTACCTATTCAAAACATTCTGTTCTACTTTGTGTTTAGCTGTGACACTCTGAGTACCTTACTTAGATGTGAGGAAGAGCTCTGTATAACTCCAAAGCCTGTCTCTTTGACCAACAGAAGTTGGTCCAATAAAAGATATTACCTCATCCACCTTGTTTCTCTAATATCCTGGGCCCAACATAACTATAATAACACTGCAAATAGAGTAGTATAGAGTTGAGCAATGGTTCAAAACTTTAATTTCCTATAGCACCTGGTAATACATCCTATCACCTGAGTTATAGATTACTTATATTAATGCTCTACTTAGAGTAAACATGCAGTGGAAAGAGCTGAGTGAATGTTATTCATAACCAATAAGTGACTTGATGCATTTTGATTACAGAACTTTCCTTCTATTCAAAAATTATCCGTCAGTAGGTCACTATTTTATTAAATGTATTAGTTATATTCAAAAATATTCCCCAAGACATTTGTGCAAATAATTCTTGGTCTGATCAGTGTGATAGAAGTATTTGAAACACCAGAGGCTTAGACTGGATACAGAAAAGCCAGGGTACGTTTCTGTTCCCTGCTTGGATGAACATCTCTCTCACTACCAAGTCTAAGGCATTCACAGTTATGATTACAAATTTTAAACTTGCTCGCTGTGAATAACTTCCAATAATAGCTTTTAAAATTCACTGTTTCAGCAAATATTCTTGACATCAAACTCATTTGCCAGAAGACATACAGAAAATGAATACAAAAGGAATTCAAAAAACAAAGTGAATTTGTTTAAAAATGCAAACTGCTATTCATAGACATATTGTGCATTATTCACCCAGCACTTGTGGTGAGCATGTGGGTGACTACATGCTGCTAACAGTGGATGGGTGAGGTAATATCTTTTATTGGACCAACTTCTGTCTGTCAAAGAGAAAAGCTTTCAAGCTACATAGAGCTCTTTTTCAGGTCTAGAAAAGGTGAGAGAGACAAGCTTTCAAACTTACATGGAGTCTTCTCTCTCACCAAAAGAAGCTGGTCCAATAAATGATATTATCTCACCCATCTTGTCTCTCTAATATCCTGGGACTGATGTGACTACAACAAATCTGCAGATAACAATGGGTGTCTTTTTAGTATCTGACAATGAAAATCATAGGTTGAAATCTTGGCCCATTGAAGTCTCATAGGAATTTTTCCATTGATGTCCAATGCAAAAAGATTTCACTATTTGTAGGCAATTAGTACACACACAAGATTGTATCCACACAAAATTCAGTTTTTGGTAGCCACTGAGATGCACAAAATGTGTTTATAAATCTATTTCTTGCTTAACAGCTTTAGTATTCCTGATTCCTTTTGAAAGTGATTTCATATATAATTTATATTTATGTAATGAGAGACATCTGCCATGTAGTGGTCTAAAGATGTATCTCTATACCTGTTTTCTAAGTTTTTATTCTGCTGCATTATGAGTCTGACAAGAAGTCCTCTGAAGTCAATGGAACTGCCTCCAGAAAGCATTTGGTATTTCTGCAGCCCCAAACATGATGTGGGATAGTAATATAAATTTTAACTTAAAATAAAGTTGTTGGGAGCCACTTGTGTCAGTCCCTGTCAACATAAGGCTCAATTTAACTACCTGAATTTTTTATCAAAACCAGTCAAGTAATTGCTTTAACTGTGCTTGTATTTTTTATTTGTTTTTTCACATCACCAATGAATTTTTTAAAATTAGCATATACTCTAGTTGGTATTGCTCTGCCGTTGCATGTAAGACTGTGCTTCGTTAATAAGTTCAAAGCCAGATCTTTGTGCATCTTTGACCTTTTACTACATTGCACATTGTACAATGCAGCAGTGAGTATATCTTACAGTAACTTCTTTGCTGCCAAGAAATAACTATAAAATATAGTGGATAAACAATAAAAAAAACCCAGTCTGAATGGTCAGGTTGAACTAACTATTTGTAAATTCAGGTATCTTTTTGATCTACTATAGTTCTGTTCAGGGCCTGCTCCAGGCACCAGCACAGGAAACAGGTGCTTGGGGCGGCCAATTCAAAGGGGCAACACTCCATCCGGTATCAGGGCGGCACATCCGGGTCCTCGGCGGTAATTCGGCAGCGGGTCCCTCATTCTCCCTCTTCCTCTTTGAGCTGCTGCCGAATTGATGCCGAAGAGGAAGAGAGGGAGGACCCGCCGCCGAACTGCTGCAGAAGAAGCGGCGTGATTGAGCTGCTGCCGAAGTGCCGCCACTCTTTTTGTTTGTTTGTTTTTGCTTGGGGCGGCAGAAAAGCTGGAGCCGGCCCTGGTTCTGTTAATGCCTCTAGCAAGTATCAAAGTTGGAATTTAAGGCCAGAAGAGACCACTCGATCATCTAGTCTGACATCCTGTATATGACCACTAACACCACCCAGCACGTGCACACTAAACCCAACAACCAAATGAGATCAAAGTATTACAACACACAGGAGACTAGATTATGATGTGCCAGAGCCAGAGAACAGAAAAAAACAAGGTACACATGTGCCCAAGGTCTCCGCAATGGCAGGGAAATAATTAAGTGAGTTAGAACCAGCTAATCCTGGCAAGTGACCCATCAAGAGAAAGAGTCCCCTTGACTTCAGTGTACTTTGGAGCAGCCTGTAATAGAGCATAGAGAATGCTCAGATAGCCCTGCCTCCTTCAGAGCTCTGCCTTCACATATCTGCTCTATGGTAATCGTGGCTTTTTTTTTTTTAACGATGATTGTTTGTTTGTATTCGTTCCAGAAAGGTTTGGTAGAAATCTTCCCAATATCCAGTAGGGTGCAGAGTCTTCTGCGTTCTATGGGATTTAATGATTCTTGTGGAGGTAGTTGTTCCTTTGTTTCCAGTGATTCTGTGAGGGCTGCTGGCACTCAGTAAGATTAAATCAGGAAATTGTGTTCTGGTGATGAGATCAGGGCAGGGCCGGCTCCAGGCACCAGCTTAACAAGCAGGTGCTTGGGGCGGCCAAGGCAATTTGGGGGCGGCAGGTCCCTCACTCCCTCTAGGAGTGAGGGACCTGCCGCTGAACTGCCGCCGATCGCGGCTTTTTTTTTTTTTTTTTTGCTTGGGGTGGCAGAAATGCTGGAGCTGGCCCTGGATCAGGGATTGCTATTATTCACTGTAAAGTTCCCACAGTAGTTACCAAAGGCCTCTATACTGCAGAGGAAGGTGACCCCCCTCCAACCCCCGAAGGTCACTGCCAATCTCACCCAGGGCAAAATTCCTGCTTGACACCACATAGGGCAGTCAGTTAGACACTGGGCATGTGACCATGAATGAGCCAGCTAAGCTCCTGAGAGAGAGAGAGAGAGACAGGGACAGAGAGAACGAGAGAATGCTTGGTGCCACTTCAGAATCCTCACCCATCCTGCCCAATGTTTTGTCTCAAGCTATGACCAGCCCCAATATTTCAGAGGAAGGAGATGCGGGGATGCTCCCAGAATATATTTGAGGGTAGCTATGGGGGAATCTCTTCCTGACCCCTTCTGGTGTCCAGCTGAAACCCTCAAGCATGAGCTCTAGGAACTGTAGCAGAGCATGTTCTGCTCCTGCCTTTTTGCACCACAGAAATGGCTCAACTGGTTCCGTATCCATGCTGGGCAGTTTAAGTTCCTTCCTCTAATACCTTTTCAGTTCTCTATGGAAGCATTATTTACAGTGTTACTTGTATCGGTAGTCCTCTGCCCAGAGCCCAAATGGAGAAAAAGTCACCCTTCTCTGAGATTTTTCTGAATAAGGGCTTAGCTAGCTCTGTTCCTCCCTCCTCGCACTGTCTTCCTGTGCCTTTTTATCAGTCCTCTGCTGATGGGCTAATAAATCCTCTAGCACCTGCCAGCCTGATTAGACAATTACATCCCAGTCCTCCATCAGACCACTCTGATGGTGGACCTAATTAGTGCCAGAGTGATTAGAGTTCCGGCTCACCTGCTAGCTGCCAGTACTCTGTGACAGGAACGTATGACATTAGCTGAAAGTGAATCCCAGGGCTGTCGAGCCCTGGCCACTACCATCACAAACAAACCCATCATACAATTGCATTCATAAATTCGTCTCTCTCTCTCTTAAAACTAAATTGTTTGCCCCCACAACTACTACTAGGAGGCTGTTCCAGAACCTCACCTTCCTGATGGTTAGAAACCTTCTCATTTCCAGCCTAACTTTGTGACCAGTTTATTTCTATTTATACTTGTGCCAACATTCTCCTCTAACTTGAATAGCTCTTCACCCTCCCTGATATTTACCACCCCCAATGTATTTATAGAGAGCAATTATATCCCCTCTCAGCCTTCTTTTTGACTAAACAAGCCAAGTTCTTCCAGTCTCCTCTCATGAGAGAGGCCCTCCATTATCAGATGTCACTATACCTCTACTAAGCTGGCTAAAATGAAAAGTCTATTTGAGAGATGCAGAAGACCAAGCAGAGGGGCATGTGAATAATGACCGATGACTGTCATTAAGAGCTAGTGGAGTGAGTTTGGAGCTGATACTGCACCTTTTTATACCTTTCCAGTGATAGAGCTCATTGAAAATATTCTTGGACACTTTTTCCATCCTATTTCTCCAGTTAGCAGAACATAGATGACTGCAGCTGTTAAATTTTGATACCTTTCAGTTGCATAATTGTTTGTCGTAAATAAGAAAACTCATTAAACTTTCTTCTTTCATATTCAGGTTTGCTTACTTATGTATGTTACAAGTCCTAAATGTTTTGCTCACTTTACTTTTCTTGTTCGGTATTTAGAGCCAATCCTTAAACACTTGTGTGGTTAAATTTCAGACAATAATGTCTGTGGGACCGTTCATGTGTTTTAGAATTAAGAATGTGCATGGAGTGTTTGTTTGCAGGATTGAGGTCTTATATACAAAGGAGAGAGAGAAAATAGTAAAACATAGACAGGGTACTTTTAAAAGTAATCATATTTGAGATAATGCTCTTCCAAAACAGTGTGTTAGAGAATGTAGGAAAATGGACTGAAGCACATCACATGTAGATGCCACAGTCCACTGCCACCCCATTAATAAGACAAAATGTCTTATTCTCCTCAGTTTCAAGGACTGTATTGGAAGATGAATATACTCAGATGGAACCAGAACAACCCATGGTATCAAAGAGGAGACAAACTTCAGATGAGGAGAAACCCTTTCATCTGTAGGAAGTTTCCAAACTAAATAGCTGTAGGAGTGGCTCTGCTGTTATCTCCATAGAAAATACAAGTCAGTTGCTGGATTGAGTGCGATGGAAAATAAAATGCACAGCATGCAGGGTTCAACCCTGTAAAAGAAGGAAAATGGTTTTGTTTAATTGTAAATGTATAGAATGACAAAGGGAGGGAATCCTTAGTCCCAATATATGCTTTGAAGCATGGTAACTGTTGTAATAGTTGGGCCCAAAAATGTGATCTGAACTGTAAAAAGTAAGTGAAAGTTTATAAAATGTGACAATTACCTACAACAATAAATATCTATGGGAAAAGGTGCAAAATGGAGACAGACTGAATTTGTCTAAACAAGATGGCCTAATGCTGTAACAAGTACTGTGGTAAACAACAGAAATATGGGACCTGAAATCAATGAATTAAAATTGGTGCATCAGAAATTAGGTCTAATTGGTAGACAAAAGAATGAGGGGTTGGGCTACTCATCCACCATTCTCCTTCTCAGGTCCTCTTAAAGATTTTGGAGAGAAAATGTATGGACATAAAAGCAGATGCTGGCTGACTGAAAGATTGGAGAATAGGAAGGAGTGAGCTTCACCCTCATGGCTGCCATCCCCACTGTCTCCTGGGACCCTGGGATCCAATGTGACACCACTTGCCCTGTGTCTTCCTGATCCTGAGAGAGAAGTCCTGATTAGACAGGCCAAGAGAGGGACCCTGATGACATTACCACTTCCACTGACTCCAGCTGAATCTCAAACACGAGCTAGGATATGAGACTTTGTCATGCTCCCTGCTTCCCCCTTGTGTGTCCTTTTCCTTCTTCGCCTTTTTCTTCCATTTCCTATCCCTCTTCCTTTTAATTCTGTTCAATAAGAGTCTGGGTTAGTCAGACAAGACAATACATTTTGCAATCCTGCTCAAAGCCTGTGAACAGAAAGAGGCTGTTAAAAGCAATGGTCTAAACAGCCACATGCTGGTACAAGTTTGTCAGGTCTTGGAATGGCTAATAACACAGGCCATGCTTGTGTTTCTTCAGCAGTGAGGTTGCAAGTGAAAGTCAATACCAGTGACAGAAATTGCATTTTCTGTCTTTGCTTTTCTTGTCTAGCCCCACAGGTGTATCTGTTGTGCTTTGTCTTTTAAGAAATGGGATCAGACGTCAACAACAGCTCCAGCCCATCTCAACTAAATTCTCTTTTCCCCAAAAAGGACAGTTATTATCCCTATCTACAACAAACACCGAACCTTGTTTAACACTGTTTAATTCTGGACGTTGACAGCGTCATGTTAACACCTTTGACTCTTTGGGCCTGTATATTCCATCAAAATCAATGCAACATAACCCTAGCAAGCCAGCCTGCTGCTAGTGACTTCAGCTTCTGAGGGGAAGTAGCAGAGAATCCGCTGCTCTCTAAAACAGGATTTGGGACATGAGAGTTTGTAGGCTCATTGTCCACGAATGCAGTTTGTGGCAGACTTGCTTATTTTTCACCAAGATGCCCACCACCATTAAACCCAGAATGACCAGGGGTTTCGTGTGAATTCTGCACTGCATAACAGAACCACACCATTTTTTTTATATTAGGACAGTACGGAGGCATGCAAGGATGTTCCCAATTTGATCTATAATTAAGAAAATATCTCTTCTTTTTCAAAACAGTAGCTCAGGTCCCAAAATGTGCCTGTTGGTCTAATTCAAGCTCTAATTATCTCCATCACAAATCAACTGAAGAGTTTGGCAAGCAAAACTGCCACTATTCAAATTAGTCACAGGGAAGAATAGGAGGGTTGATGCAAGCCAATATTTGAGACACCATGGAAGAGCAGTGTTGTGAAAGTTTGCTTCTCTGTGCTATGCCTGATTCTGGCCAAGATTGTTTCTATGAACACTAAATTCTCTCAAATTTCAGGACAAAAAAAATGAAAAAATCAATATATTCTGTACTGATCACTAGAACCAGGTGAACAATGCAAATGACTTACCACAAAATACCTTTTAGGATTTTCAGTGCACTTGCTGATGTGTCATGCATCACACTCATGCACCATGCACATTTCATATTTGCTTTCTGTGACCATTCAAGAGATCACTCAAATGAATGTTTGTGGAAATTAACATCAAAGGGACATGTTTGAGTGTTCCCAGAAACTGAATCCAAACTCATATCCTCAAGTATTTATTCCAGAAGTGGTTGTGCACTTTTCCAGTAAGAGAATAGAACCAAAACCATGTGACTTGTAAAACCACTCACTACACAACACCATTCAGAAAAAAGACAATGGTGTGAGGAAGAGATAGGCATCTCTCTGATTCTGAGGAGAGAGAGTGGGGCTCTAGGATCCTGACTGAGGAAGAATTTGAACAAAGCCCTTTCACCTTGACTCCTCAGGTGTCAAGTATAGCAAGGACTTCATTTATTAAAAAGGGTATTCATTCTCTGGAGGAGTACAGAAACCACAGGGGTTAGAACTGGTAGAGTACTGTGACCTTTTGGTTCAGCCATACGGTTAGCCTGGATTGCTGTGGTGCATTGTGCTCTGGCCATACCTCTAGCAAACTCCCTTTCCACTCTGAAATTCACCCGATACTGGGTGGGTGTCGTCATGGCTTAGGGAAATCCTCAACTGCTCCATCAAATCTGAACTCTGCTTTTCAACAACACTCTCGAGAGCTGGTGTTTCCAGGTCAGAGCCATGGCTCCAGGTCAGCAGCTTTATGTTTTCTTTGCATGCCTTACCAGGAGCCATGGCTCTAAACCGCTAAATTCCAACTCTTCAACAGTTGTTGCAAAGCAGAGACACTCAGACCCCCAGCTCGCTAAAAGAAAGCCTGATAGAAAACACCTTACAAATAGGTTTCAGAGTAGCAGCCGTGTTAGTCTGTATCCGCAAAAAGAACAGGAGTACTTGTGGCACCTTAGAGACTAACAAATTTATTAGAGCATAAGCTTTCGTGGACTACAGCCCACTTCTTCGGATGCATATAGAGTGGAATATATATTGAGGAGATATATATATACACACATACAGAGAGCATGAACAGGTGGGAGTTGTCTTACCAACTCTGAGAGGCCAATTAAGTAAGAGAAAAAAACTTTTGAAGTGATAATCAAGATAGCCCAATACAGACAGTTTGATAAGAAGTGTGAGAATACTTACAAGGGGAGATAGATTCAATGTTTGTAATGGCTCAGCCATTCCCAGTCCTTATTCAATCCTGAGTTGATTGTGTCTAGTTTGCATATCAATTCCAGCTCAGCAGTCTCTCCTTGGAGTCTGTTTTTGAAGTTTTTCTGTTGTAAGATAGCCACCCGCAGGTCTGACATTGAATGGCCAGACAGGTTAAAGTGTTCTCCCACTGGTTTTTGAGTATTATGATTCCTGATGTCAGATTTGTGTCCATTAATTCTTTTGCGTAGAGACTGTCCGGTTTGGCCAATGTACATGGCAGAGGGGCATTGCTGGCACATGATGGCATATATCACATTGGTAGATGTGCAGGTGAACAAGCCCCTGATGGTATGGCTGATGTGATTAGGTCCTATGATGATGTCACTTGAATAGATATGTTGGCATCAGGCTTTGTTACAAGGATAGGTTCCTGGGTCAGTGTTTTTGTTCAGTGATGTGTGGTTGCTGGTGAGTATTTGCTTTAGGTTGGGGGGTTGTCTGTAAGCGAGGACAGGTCTGTCTCCCAAGATCTGTGAGAGTAAAGGATCATCTTTCAGGATAGGTTTTAGATCTCTGATGATGCGCTGGAGAGGTTTTAGTTGGGGGCTGAAGGTGACAGCTAGTGGTGTTCTGTTATTTTTTTTGTTGGGCCTGTCTTGTAGGAGGTGACTTCTGGGTACTCATCTGGCTCTGTCAATCTGTTTTTTCACTTCAGCAGGTGGGTATTGTAGTTTTAAGAATGCTTGATCTCTATCTACTCCTGTTCTTTTCAGCTTACAAATAGTACTTTTTTTTCTTTCTGCCATCCTAAATGAAGAGGGCCTTTCCCTGAGCATTATGGAACACTTTTTTGGTGCAGTAAAAGTGGATTGGTGGTAGATACTGTTGCTGATATAGCTCTTGTATCTAATTTGACAGCTGATGAATAACAATAATTATAATAGTATTAGGCAAATTAGGGCATTGTGGCCATTTCCTGTGCTTTCTGATATGGCTGTGCGCTTATAGGTGAGAACCAAAAATAAAAAATAAATTTCTCATGTTTTATTATTAATAAAAACAGTCCATCCATTTATTATACATTAAAACTCTTCTGGAATGTCTTGTTAGGGGACAGCCTGATGCCTGAACATGGCTGGTGGAAGTTTAATTAACTGACGGGGCTTGTTTCTGAGAGATTCTGAGTACCTGCAATGCCCACTGAAGTCACTAAGGGACATGGGTGCTCTATCCGTAAGGATCAGGCCCTGAGTTTGTAAGGAAGCTTCTCTGAATTAAACTGATTAATGTAAGGAAACAAATGTAATTTTAAAATAAATTAAATGAATGGAAAAGCACTTAGAACTACAGAGCCAGATTCTGATGTCATCAGCATTGCTTTTACACCAGAGTAGTTCCATTGACTTCTGGATCTGACTAAGGGTATGTCTACACAGCAAATAGACACCTGTGGCTGGCCCTTGCTAGCTGACTTGGGCTCACAGAGCTCAGGCTATGGGCTGTTTCATTGCTGTGTAGACTTCGAGGCTTGAGCTAGAGCCCGGACTCTAGGACCCTGCGAGGTGGGAGGATCCAAGAGCTTGGGCTCCAGCCCAAGCCTCGAAGTCTATACAGCAATGAAGAAGCCCCACAGCCTAAGCCCAATGACCCCGAGATGACTGGCACAGGCTACTCACAGGCTTTTCATTGCTGTGTAGGCATACCCTCAGATATTAAACCCTTCTCACCTTTGTTTAAATGTACAGAATTCAGTTCTATCTTTGACAAGCCAGAACCATGCTGAGGTGTGGTAGAGTAGAACGCAAATGTCAAAGGTTGAGACATTCCGTCTTTGAAAAGCACAGGCCCAAAGATGCCTTCAGGAATACTGGGGGGAAATGCGCTCTTCTTTACAGAGGCTCAGCATTCACTCCCTTCTGCACTGACAGTAGTAGCTAGTTGTGCCCACATGCTTAGCATGTGATATCTCGCTGGCCATTACACTGAGTTACTATAAGCACTGACATCCATGTTGCTGCACAAAAGATGGAGATAAGGAAAGGATCCCTACATTCTCTTTTCTTCCTTTGTACAAGGACAGCCAGAATCTAGCCCACGATATTTGTCTGAATGAATATAAATATAGCTATGTAGTATCACAAAACCAATGTATTTTAAAATACCTTGAAATGAAATAAAGGTGATGGGCCAAATTCAGCTCTAGAGTAACTCCAGTGAAATCAATACGAGTTACATAGCAATGATGTTGGACCATTAGCTAGCAAACAGTTGGGCTAAATCTTGAGCCATATTCAACACTGACATCTAGGAGCATGGAGGAAAGTTACATGTCAAATGTAAATTGGTTAGAAAAGATGTGCAAGTGGCAAAGTAATTTATGGTGGTAGCAATTAAAAAGCCAGGCTTAGCCCGCAGCTCACATATTCTGTGGCACAATGGGGCCAAATTCCACAGCAACAATCCCTGGAATTCTATGGCAACACTGATTTATTATCAGGAAATGCCTTTCATTTCTATCCCCCTCCATAAAACACACACAGCGACTAATTTGTGAGATGGGTTTTTTGCTATGCTCTTCAGGCAGCCTGTCTCCACTCCCTGGTCCTTGGCTCCCGTGTTGCTGTCTAGCCCAGCTCAGAACTTCCTTCCCTCCAAAGTGTGCCAGAGGACAAGGGCAGCTGGAGTAATTCATCTTCCCTGCTCCTGACTGCTGCACTGTTCTCTAGTCAGCGCAGCTTGCTAGCCTGCACTTCTGGCTTCCCGTGTTCCCTGGTTGTAAGCAGCCTGTTCCCTAGAACAGCTCAGGGAGTATACACTGTAATCTAATTAACGCCCCCTTTAGGGCAGTGGCTCTCAAACTTATTTGATCGGGGCCCCCCTTCTTTGTGTCTGTAGTTGTTTATGCCCCCCTCCCCCAAGCATATATCCTGCCACCCAGCTCTGAAGGCAGAGCGCAGAGCAGTGGCTGCTGGCCAGATGCTCAGCTCTGAAGGCAGCGCCACACCAGCAGCAGCACAGAAGTAAGGGAGGCAATGTGAAAAGCAATAGTTGTCAATATCACTTTTCACAGCAGACTTAGTGTCCCATTGCCATCCTTCTGCACTGCTGCTGCCACCCTGGGGCTGACAGCTGGAGTCCCACCACCTCTAGGTGAGGGATTGTGGGGACTGCATGGAAGGAGAGCCAGAGCCTGGTGGTGGGGCTCCAGCAGTCATGCTGGGGGCAGTGCAGCTCAGGCTGTCCCCTTATTCCTGCCTCCCGGGTGTGCATAGCCCTTCTGCACAAGCCCCAGCCACCCGGGGTTGACAGCCAGAGCTCTTTAAAAAAGCACACAGCTCGTGCCTCCCTTGACACATTCCTGTGCCTCCATTGGGAGGCCCACCCCATAGTTTGAGAACCATTGCTTTGAGGAAATGGGAGAACAAGAAACAGCTGCAGGGAAATCCCAGCAGGGCAATGAGACTGAAAATGAAACATCAGGTGCCTGGCTAAGATAAATAGTGAATTCTGCAGCAATGATGATGATTTCTTGACATTTTGGAAAAATGACTAATTTCACAGCCATAGTATCATGGAGCACATTGAATCTTAAAGCAAGCAGTTCATTTCTCCCCAAGAGATTGTTTCAGGTTGTCTGCAGATTCAGGCAGGCAACACTGCTTTGGTTTACCCTTGGGTCACATTTTCAAGGTTTTCTTCACGTCTGCAAGAGCTAGAAAGTCGACATAAAGAAAGGAAAAGAAAAGAAAACTGAGATTCTGGACCCCAGTCCCGTGGCAAGAGAATTCTCAATTTGGTGTGAATTCTGCAGCTGTGAAATCATGGATGGCATGGGGCCTGCCTTGGCCTTTGCTAACAGTGGTATATAAGATACTGAACATTTTCTCTGTGAACGTTGCAGATAGTGTGTCCACCATTTAATATTTTAACTTACACCTTCCTGTTAACTAGTTTTCCTGCTCTCCCACACCCCCAACTTTCCACCCCACAAGTGCATGAGTTACTCTCGTACACCTGCTGACTAACAAATTGATTCAAGCTACATTTATACCCACTGTGTCACTGCTGAATTTGGCCCAGATACGTCCATAGTAGGAGCAACAGCTTACTCTGGGCTGCATTTTCTGCTCTCTAGCTTACTGATCATTCAGAAGAGAGACTGTTGTTGTCACATCTTCTCCATTGCTTCATGCTCCTTTTCTATGAACTCTCAACTATCTTTAGAGGATCCTTTGCCCATTACACTGTTACATTACACTGCTCTACAGCCAAAATGCTTCTGAAATAAATGTAGTCAAACTTTACTAATTCTGGGTCACTGAGAACAAAAATGATGCTTAAAATTGTTGATTGGCTCTAGTTTTCAAGATATGCTATTGGGTCAGTATATACGACCCTTGACTTGGGAATGGCGGAGGATAAGTGAGTTATAAAGGGAAGGGATCTCAATTTAAATCAGAAATGACTAAAATACATCTTTGACTGGATCTATGAATAAATCTATGACTGGGTTTGGACAGTACTTGCTTTTTAGGCAAAACAATGAATGATGCAATCTGAAGCTGGTATTGCGTCATACATGATATGAATTGCATCATGTTTTTCCTAGAAGTCATGGATGATGCAATCATAACGAAGCTTACATCACTCTGCTGAACAAATTGCCCTATATCAGCTCTAGAAATCATACAGTGTCGTGCTCTCTTATTTGTCAGTGTTTGATTTTGCAAAGGGACACATTTCTGTTTAGCCAAAGTGAGCAGAGATGCCTCGTACTTGTGTGAACAGTGCAGATAACTTCTGCTCTGTTTGTGGTGAAGTGACTTTTGCATCACAAAAGCGCAGTATAACCACTATGGTTAAGAAAGCCTATCACCTTTATTTTGGCTGCAAAATTGGAGATCAGGATAAGAGGTGGGCCCCACACATATGCTGCAACACTTGTGCAACAAATCTTCACCAGTGGTTGAACAGGAAAAGGAAATCTATGCCTTTTGCAGTGCCAATGATTTGGAGAGAGCCAACAGATCATACCAGCAATTGTTACCTCTGCATAGTGCCTCCAGTTGGGAAAGGTGTGTCAAAAGAGAAAAAGTGGACTGTGCATTATCCAAACATTCCATCAGCTATACGCCCAGTACCCCACGGAGAAGGACTGCCGGTTCCTGATGCACCAGAATCATTCTCACTTGAGTCAGATGAGGAAGAAGAAGAGGATGAAACTTCTGGTCCTGAACCATCAATGTCACAGGACCCATATTTTCTCCCATCCTCCTCCTCTGAACCACACCTCATAACACAAGGTGAACTGAATGACCTTGTCAGGGATTTGGAACTACCTAAGAGTAAGGCAGAGCTGTTGGGCTCCAGACTACAGCAGTGGAATCTCCTGGCAGGTGATGTTAGGGTTTCCATGTTCCGTGACCGTCCAAAGGATCTTGTCCCATTCTTCTTCATGGAAGGTGATCTTGTAGCCTGCAACAACATCGATGGTGTAATGGCAGCCCTCAACATCGTTCACGATCCAGATGAGTGGAGACTGTTCATTGATTTATCGAAGACGAGTCTTAAAGCTGTTTTACTGCATAATGACAATGTTTTGCCATCAATTCCAGTTGGTCATGCAGTCCATATGAAGGAAACCTATGACAACATGAAACAACTTTTGAGGTGCATAAACTATGACCAACATCAGTGGCAGCTTTGTGGTGATTTGAAGGTTGATGCTCTCTTGCTTGATCTGCAGACTGGATACACAAAGTACTGCTGTTTTCTCTGTGAATGGGATAGTTGTGCAAGAGATTCCCACTACATTAAGAAAGATTGGCCACTCCGACAGTCATTGGAGCCTGGGAGGAAAAGTGTCCAGCATCCACCACTTGTTGAATCAAGGAAGATTTTGTTACCACCCTTACACATCAAGCTGGGTCTGATGAAGAACTTTGTCAAGGCCATTGACAAAACACAAGCAGCTTTCAAGTACCTCTGTGGAAAATTTCCAAGGTTAAGTGAAGCTAAGATAAAGGAAGGAGTCTTTGTTGGTCTTCAGATTCGTGAACTTCTTCGAGAGGATGCATTTGACCATGCACTGCGTGGCAAGGAAGAGATGGCATGGAAAGCCTTCCAGTTAGTGGCAATAAATTTTCTCGTAAACAACAAGGCAGACAACTACAGTTTGTTGGTGGAAAACCTCCTCAAGGCATACAAAAGCCTTGGTTGCAACATGTCACTAAAGAGACATTTTTTGCACTCCCATCTAGATTTTTTTCCACCGAACTGCGGAGCAGTGAGCGACAAGCACGGCGAGCGATTTCACCAGGACATTGCAACAATGGAGAAACGCTATCAGGGCAAATGGAGCCTATCAATGCTTGCACACTGTTGCTGGACAGTGACAAGAGATGCTCCATTTAATGATTTAATACAAGAGACAAGCCAAGAAGCGCCGAGTAGACACTGAATAGGACTAAACTATGCACATAATAGTTTTTTGCCTTTGTTTCATAATAAATTTTATTTATTTAACCCTTTTGCTGATTTTTAAAGTGTTACATAAACAGGACAGGTGAAATATTATCATGTAAAGCAACCATAAACACATGAAAAGACCTAGGTTTACAATTTATGATTAAAACTCTACTATCTACACAATATACATAGACATAAAATGTAAAAACTTAAATATCTTAGAAACAGTAGCCAATCAGTTGTTTTAATTGTCATATTTGAATTCAGCACATCAAAATACATAATAAATAGCACATTTTATCTCTGAAGCAGACGACGTCTCAAAAATTGTAGACCAGTGTTATTATTCATTTGCTGCCAGTAGCAGAGGAAATCCCTGTGGTAGAGAAAATTAGCAGAATACAATGTTTAGCTCTGTATTGTTGCCAGTGGTGGACTCCAATACTTTCAATTTGAAATGTAATTAATAATAGGTAAAATATCAACTAAATTAACAAATACCGTCCAACATTCCGGAGAGTTTGTATGTTACAAGTAGAGATGGCGTGTGGATGACTTTAAAAGTCTCAATATTTTTCTCCTTGTTTTTTGCTCTGAACATTGATAAATGTTTTATACCATCTGACACTCAAAACAATATTGAAACACCTGACTGTCAGGGTGGAATATTAACGGATGGCATTGCTAACCCTGGAGGGATGCTTTCTACTACTGTCAGATTATGTATATAAAATATTATTTTACATCTCACAGCTCTAGAAAGGATCAATCCTTGGGGTGATTTTTATTGTGGGACAGTGGTGAATGACTCAGGTTTTACTGCACTTCTTTTCTTGGTATTGGAGTAAAAGAAATTAATGATTTCAGTTTAAGTATGATTCTTTTCTGGATTTATTCATATTACATCAATATGACGTATTTTGTCCTGAAGTGGAATGGTCTTCTCCTTTGATATTATATTTCAGTAACAATTCAGTGTATATATTCACTTAACAAAAATGAGATTATCCTGGTTGTTGGCAGCATTCACTGCAGCAAGTGCCAATCACAGACCCAATCTTTCAAGGTTATAGACAAGGGGATCCCATTATCTTCAGTGATAGTTCTGCACATGAATGATTGCACCCAATCAGGAAATACTTGAGCCCCCAGAAACTCTGGCTCCCCCCCGCCCCATCCCATCCCCTGACATGACTTGAACATAAATGAGGACCCTGACTTTGCATGTAGGTCTTTGGATCACCCCACAGGCCCTCTGTTGGCTCAGCTGATTTCTGTTGTGTACTTAATTCAGCATGAATTGAGGTAGATCAGGTGGTTTTGCTATGCTGGTTACATCTGACCTACAATAAAGGAAATCTCCCACTCCAAAGATGAATGTAACTAAATGTGAGTGAATCCCAGGATGGAGTTAAAACTGGAGGATGAATGTTGGTATGTGAGATTACACCAATGCACCTCAGAGTTCCTCATTAAAATGACTCAGTGCTGGTGGAGATGACATAATTTGTTCCAGGTGATTTCAAATTCCATGCAGATGATGACTCTTCAAAGTTAGAACAAGATCTCATGGCTATCACAATAACCAGGGAATATCCCATGTGATATTTCATGCAGCACAACAAGCTGGCCACTCTCTAGACCTATTTTTTTTCAGATTGAGATTGTAAATAGGGTATGTAGAAATTAAAGCTCATCATGGACTGTTCGTTTCCTCCATACTGAAGTGAGAATGAGCATTTTCTGTTGGGAGGAATCTGTATGATTGTCCTTCTAATGAATGGGTCTCACGAAAAATGCTGTTCAGTTGACAGACCACTCTATCAATAGCTTAGTAGGATGGGATACTAATCTTCTGTCCTGGGCTTCTCAGCCGAGTGGTTCCTTCCTTGGCTTCATTCTCATCAGTTATTATTTATATAGAGAGGACTTGTGACAGCTGGAGCCTGAAGTAGGAAGTTAGATAGGACATTGGTGGTGGAATCACGGATTGAGCCTATGATATGAAGAATTTTGAAGTTTTGTGCAGTGTGTGCACAAGATATAAAGACATGCATAACATTGTAAAGACATGGAAAAGGCCTGATCTTTAAAATTTTGTCATGTAAATTGATTTTTGCAGCCAGACCATATGCATCTAGAACAGCGGTTCTCAACCCGTGACCCCTATGTGGCCCAATTAGCACACAGCTGCTGCCCAGCTCAGCTGTGTCCTAAGGGCCGACTTGCATGCCTGGGTCTGCTGGGTTCCCAGCTGCCTGGCATGGAGGGGTCCAAGCTGCCCCACTGCTCGGCGCACAGGGGTCCAGCCAGGCTGCCCCGCCACCCAGTACGGTGGGGTCGGGGCTGCTGGTGGCCCCGTGGGGTCGGGGTTCCAGGGCTGCCAGCCAGCCCCGTGAGCTCCAGGTCCAGGACAGCCACCTGGACCCACGAGCTCTGGGGTCTGGGGCAGCTGGCTCTGTGTGGTGGGATCCGGGGCAGCTGGCTGGCCTGCGTGGCAGGGTCTGGGGCAGCCGCGTGGCAGGGGTCCGGGGTGGGCAGCTGCCTGGCCCCACGGGATCCAGGGTCAGGGGAGTTGGCTGGCCCGCATGGTGGGGTCCGGGGCGGCCGGCAGGCCCCACGGGGTCTGGGATCTGGGGCGGGCAGCCAGCCGCCCTGTGTGGCAAGGGTCGGGGCTGCCGCTGCCCTTCTACCCAGCCCCTGCAGCCCAGGTAACACATTGTGGGTTGCATATATGGCAACAATGTGTAATCAATTGAGAACCACTGATCTAGAATCAGATTATTCACTGTATGACCTGTATTTGAAAATAAAGACAGAACATATTCTAAAAATTTTCAGACTAGTTAGTATAGAGAAATCTAAGGATTTCCCCTCTGTCACATCTCTGAAAAAATAAAACAAATATGAAACTATACCATTAATAGTAGCACGTGGTGATTGTCTTCTCCTTGGCTAGAATATATTTACTGGTCAAGTCATATTGAAAACCAATGAAATTAAATTTGATTTTTAAAATCCTCATTTACAGTACATGCACAGGAAATTTTAACCCCAGATGCTACTTCTCAGCTTGAATTAGTTCAAATACGATGACCCAGTGCATGAAGCAAATACTTGACAATATGAGCTACAGCAGGAGAGTACCCATAGAAATGCCATAGAACAGCAGGATGGAGCCACCCCACTGCTCTAAGGCAGATGACTTTTAGATAGCAGCCAAGGAGAGGAACTGCTTGGCATCTATGCTGTAAGTTTTAGCCATCCACTTGGCACACACTGCCTGTGAGTGTAGTTGGCTGTCTTCCTGATCTTACTGTAGAGATTTGGATCTTGCCCAGTAACAGTGCTTCTGATGAAGAATAACACAGACGTATGGTAGGCTTTTCTTTCAGATCAGGTGCTCTGAGCTTTCATAGCTGAGTTAATATTACATACCTGTCAACAAACTTTGGAAAAGCCAGATCTAAAAGGTGTAGGCCCTGGGAATTACTCAAGTGGTTCATTGATCCAGTAGGATACAAAACAGAAAGCACTGCTGAAGCAATAATTCTTTCCTTGGTTGTTTATTCTGGTTCAGGTGAGAGCAATATCATATGCCTCAGTGACTTGTGAAAAGGTGAGGAGAGTTGGAAGCACAACTGAGAAAATAAGCAGGTTTATTTTGCTGACCACAAAGCTGACTGGAACAACAAAGATGTAAATCACATACACTTTTTGACACTTTCAGTGCTGGTCCAAGATGATGTAAAGTGTGTGTCATGCTGTCTGCCATGGCTTGTGACCATGAGTGCCTACCTGAGGGAAGACTGTCAAAATCAGGGCAGACTGGTGGTATGTTCTATAATTAGATTTCACCAACCCAGTAACTAATGTGAACTTCTGGATCACCATAAGAGGTTTGCAGTCCCCTTATACTCTCTAGTCTATCTTGCCACCCAGGAAAGCTGGACTTAGTGATCAATGGTCACACCAAAAAAATCACAAAATATTCAGGTTGTTTCTGGTCCCAATAGACCAGTTGCTTACCCCAGATCTATTGGTACCCTAGGTCTGACACCAAAGACAACTCCTGTAGTTCATTGCAGGATCGACTATTTAAAGGTTTATTAACTGGGAAAAAGCAATGAGAGTTATTTACAGGTTAAAGCAAGCAAACTCACACACAGAAATGTGTTGCAATCTAAATCCTAAGAGTGACAGAGTTGTAGTGAATTGTCAATTCCAATTTCAGAGTGGCCCCAGAGGGAACCCCTGGGGATCTCTGCCTTAGTTTCGTATCTCTTACCCTATGACAGTTCAAACATCAAAGAGATGAAAAATTTTCTTGTGACACTGTTTTATTTTTAACATTTAGCCTTCCGGTCCATGAGATGAGCTCCCTTGCACGTAGTATTTCCAAGATGGGATAGGGCCACTCAACAATCCTTTGTATTGTGATGTTTCTTAATGGTCTGTTTAATCTTGATAGGCCTCCTTAATGAGGCTGAGAGTGGACAATTTTGTTCCTGGGTTCACAAGTTCAGAGCAAACATTTTTAAAATTAGAAAACAAAACTTACATATTTCCTTATACTCTGGAATACAGGCATTACAAGTGAGATTAATGCATTGCCAAAATTACATACACGTCCTAAGCATACTTTGGTAACAAAGAACTTCAGAGTGCCCGGCTTTCCCCGCAGCAATTTACAAAAATTTCATAGCGTCTCAACACTAACTACATTCTTATAAGACTGATACCTGTTTTGAACAAAACTAACATACAGGTGAGCTGGTTTGGTTTCCAGTTATGAGTTTGTCCGTTCTTAGCTAATTCCTACAGTCTTGGCCAGAGCTGGCACTTGGTTTACAGAGCGTCACAGTGTGCTGTCCAAAAAATTAAATTAATACAGAAAAAACACTTCAAGTCTTACAATTCCTACAGTAGCAGCTCAAAAGTACTTGCCTGGTAAGATTCTGGCTCTGTGTTTGTTGTTGTTAATATATGAATGGGAGGGATTTCCGGTTTATGATCAAATGATCTTACTACAGGCCACAGATAGCAGCCTGTGTTTGCAAATGGCAGATTGCACACTTGCACCTTGGTGTCTGCCACTATTCCCTAACCCCCTCCCCTCGATGTGGAATTCAAAATGGGTACCAGGAAGTACAAGCAACAGTTAAACAAGCAGTTATAATGAACATTTTACTAGATACACAGACGTTGTTACAAAGTTGTGCCGGGGTGTTAAAAGTAAGAGCCATATATTGCCTTCCCTTTGGGCCACATTGAAGGGGCCACGCCACAGTGTAACAAGCCACCTGCAAACTGTACTGGATGGCGGGGAAATTTAGTGCATGGGTGACTAATTAGCTGTCCGAAATATGACAGGGAGTTGTATGCAGTAGAAATGTGCCAGGAAAGCGGGGCACTCTGAAGTTCTTTGTTACCAAAGTATGCTTAGGATGTGTATGTAATTTTGGCAATGCATTTACTATTCTAGCGTTTGGCAATCTCGGTGGTATGTATATAGTCCATGTATACAGTATTAAGAGTCTGTATTGTTGGGTATGTTTGCATATCGGTGTTGTTCGAGCAGGTGGTATTGTAAGCTGTAGCTGCACTGGGGTAACTGCACGAATGCAGAGAGCTTTCAGCAACTTTAAGGTAGTCAGTAATCCACATGGAAGCTAGCACAACATCCTGTTGATTCCTTCATGAATTTTAAGAACATAAGAATGGCCATACTGGGTCAGACCAAAGGTCCATCCAACCCAGTATCCTGTCTACCGACAGTGGCCAATGCCAGGTGCCCCAGAGGGAGTGAACCTAACAGGTAACGATCAAGTGATCTCTCTCCTGCTGTCCTCTGACAAACAGAGGCTAGGGACACCATTCCTTACCCATCCTGGCTAATAGCCATTAATGGACTTAACCTCCGTGAATTTATCTAGTTCTCTTAAACCCTGTTATAGTCCTAGCCTTCACAAGCTCCTCAGGCAAGGAGTTTCACAAGTTGACTGTGTGCTGTGTGAAGATTTTGATCCAATTTTTATCCAATCCCAGGTGCTGATTGCACTACTTTTCCTGTAGTAGGAATTCCAGATGGGTGGCCCTATTTCAGGGAATGGTGTACTTTCTGGGCCCTCCTCTGTAGGTCACAGCCCTCTCCACTCATAGAGGTGTGGCTCAGTCACCATAAATATGAAAACCTTTTCAGACTGGCTTGCCCCCAGTAGCTTGGATAGAATAGTCCTTTGCCATTCAGGAATCTTCAAGAAATGTTAAGTCCTCAAGAATGTTTGCAAGGATTGTGAAACCATCGGTAGTGTATCACATTAGTTGTAGCCACATGCTCCCCCAACCTCCATAAGGAAGAAATGGTCTGCATTTATTATATCATTTTAAAATGTCACCTTACCATTGTGCGTGAAGTCTTTAACCTCTGCTTAACTCTCAGTTGCATCCAAGGAGCAGCTTGGGAACTTTACTGTTGCTCTCAGAATACACTGAAGTAGAGTTTTACAGAGGATCATTTTTTTGGCCTTGAGATTCCAAAGGCCCTTCTGCTGATGAAGAAATACTTTGCAGAAATACTGAGACAATTACATCCTGTTTCATTCTGTGTTCAGGCTCTTCCATCTCTTCAGGCCAGCCATAGTCCAGCAGGAACCTGGGGTGTCACACTGCAGTCAAAGAGGAAGTGCTTCTGCGATGACCCCATTGTGGACATCCTATACAAAGCCAGCCAGCAGCTACAGCACCAAAGGGAAAAGGATGCATGGCAAGGAGAAAGGCACAGGGATGCTGTGGAGTGGGAGGAGAGACTTACAGTGCAGTTTCTGGAGTAGAAGCATCTCTTGAGGGAGTAAGATGGAGCACAGCAGAAAGACCTGTTTGAGAGGCTGCTTGTGCTAATGCATGTGAGAGGATAGGCTCTGGCTCCACCCATACTTCCTGTACCAGTACCCTGTCCTGAGTACCTGCTACTGCACCATGAAAGCCAGGAACCCATTGGACAATTCTGTGGTTGGGTGGCCAGCGCAACCAGGATTGAATGCTACTTGGACTGGGCAAATGTACCCCATGCAGTCCTCCATCCCTGGGCAACATCACCAAGTGTATGTAACATGCATTAGAAGGGGAAAGGAGAACAGGGGGCAGGGGACATCTAGAAGTAGAGAAATTTCAAGTTTTTACTTTTCTATTTTTGCACTTGTTTAATTGTTTTGCACTGCTTAATGTTTGTGTTATGCACTTTATTTTTTTCTGCTTTGGTCTTTTCATGGCAGCTGGTCTGCCTGTCAGTTCTTTAATATTGTCATTTTTATATTACAGTCATTTTAATGAATAAAGGCTTTGAATTCATTAACAAAGTATATCATCGTCAATGCACCACATCACATTACAAGTTCTGTTCAAACAATAAAGACAAAGAAATGCTAAGGAATAACTACGAAGTCTTATCCAGACAAAATGTCTCCATTCATCTTTCCAAATCCATAATTAACATCGACCGTTCATGTCATCCATAAGTAAAAAAGGCATGCCAAGCACTATCCTCCTCCACCCATTGTATAAGCAGTCATCTCCATCACTGCCCCCCCATGCCCCGCACACACACACACACACACACACACACACTTACTTGTAGCATGCAGTGTGAGTACTTCATTTACTGTTAGAACTATTCCTTTTTTTCCATGGTCCATGCAAGTCCATAATGGTTGCATGCAAAGCAGCTCTGATTTCTGTGCCACAGCTGCAGCCTGCTCCGGTTGTGACAGGCTCATTTTCTGTTTGAGTGTATTGGTTCAGCCATCCATTAGTCTCATGGGTCCACTCCAGAGGAAATGGCTCACCTTTCACTTCAAAAAGATTGTGCAGAATACAACAAGCCACAGTAACATGGACAGGATTGATAACACTGGAATACAAATGCTTCTGTGAACAGTCCCAGGAGGATTTCAATCTGCCAAAGGCACATTCAACAACCATTCTACACCTACTAAGATGTAATTAAACCTCTGTTTCCAGGGCCTCAAAGACCAGGGTATGGCTTCAAACCCAAGGAAATAGGGGTATGTGGGTGTCCCTTAGAATAACTGTGGGGACAGTTATTTCATTTCTGATGTCATTTGATGGGGAATAGTGTCCCAGCCTGTCCATGAAGCTAAACATCACTCTCTTCATGCAAAAGTTCAGGGCCCACTGCTATTCATCCCAGGTCTACATGATGATGTGAAGTTGCCAGTCTGTGCTTGCGGCTCTGCTCCAGAAGCACTGATTTACATAGAGGGCATCAGTGGCTATTCTGGGAGTTGTAAACAGCATCAGCCAGTTGCAGTCAGCCATGTCTGTATCTTCTTCCTGCTCCTTCTATAGGAAAGAAAACACTGCCGAAATGACCACCAGCATCTCATGGATGCTCTGCCCCTTCCCTGGCACAGGATTGAAAGTGCAAACAGGTGAAGTTCTTCAAATAGTGCCTCATCCATGTTGCTGGCTCCATTTGACAGGCATGTGCAGACCCAAGACATGGCTTGGCTGGATGTGTTGATGGTCTGAGACAACATCTGATAAAGTGCAGCGGGATGGAGAGTCAGGTTTACCCCAAGTGCACCATGAACAAAGGGCTAGAGTGCCTACAGCTGGGGAGGGTGCTAGGAAGCCTGGGATAGGCTGGTTTGACTCAGGTCTGTGTAGTGCAGTGTGGACACATTAGTGCAAGCGTAAAACCCAGTCCAGAAATTGTAAACCCAGAGTGACTAATCAGTATGAATGCTCAAGCTCGAACTTAGAAACTCCAAGCATGCATGCTCAAGTCCCATAGACCCAGTCTATACTCTAGCGCATACATATCCTTAAACTACAAGCATGGCACTTAACTGTTTAGGGTAAGGGATGGCTCAGAAAATGTATATTCCTGGATAATTCTTGTTTGGATAAAACTGGCAACATTTTTGAATGAATCCATAGATAGTGATGAACCCTATGAGGGAAAGTAAACATCTATTCACCAAATTCCAGTCAGTCACCCAGTCTATAATTTTAAAATTTTAGCTACCCCTCCCAAGCTTTATGAACATAGGCAATAACGATAATGTAGACAGAAAGAATGTCAAACAGTCTATGTGGTAACAGGTTTCTTTTTTAAACTCACTTGGGTTGATTAAAAATATCTATATAAGGTTTTTGCATAATGCTATCACCATGGCATCACTAAGTGCTTCCAAGGTACAAATGGTGACCAGATAATCAACACAATTAATATTAACAAGGGGGAATGAACACAAACCAGAATAGGGAAAGAAAACGTTAAAGAATGTTTAGATAAGTTAGATGTATTCTAATTGGCAGGGCCTGATGAAATTCATCCTACAGTACTTTAGGAACTAGCTGAGGGAATCTTGGAACCATTAACAATTATTCCTGAGAATTCATGGAGGATGGGTCAGGTCCCAGAAGACTGGAGAAGGGCAAACTTAGTACCTATATTTAAATAGGGAAACAAAGAAGACCCAGGGAATTATAGACCACTCAGCCTAACTTTGATACCTGGAAAGATACTGGACCAAAGTGTTAAACAATCAATTTGTAAGCACCTAGAAACTAATATGGTTATAAGGGATAGCCATCTTGTATTTGCCAAAAACAAATTGTGCCAAACCAGCCTAATTTCCTTCTTTGAAAGTGTTACTGGCCTAGTGAATGGGGGGAAGCAGTACATGTGATATATCTTGGCTTTAGTAAGGCTTTTGGTACAGTCCCACATTATATTCTCATAAGCAAACTAGGGAAATGTGGTCTAGATTAAATTAAAGTGGGTGCAAAACTAGTTGAAAGACTATTCTCAAAAAGTAGTTATCAATGGTTTGCTGTTGTAGCCTATAGGGTTAACCTGCTTGCATATCTATCTATCTATCTATCTATCTATCTATCGGCCAATAGATATAGATATATAATCTTTTCTTATTGTTTAAGTATTTGATGTTTTGTAATAGGTTTATAGATTTATATTAAAAATAAGTTTGGCTGTAATGCAAGAGACCTACAGGCCAAAATCCTGTATGTTAAGCTAAGGCAAAGTTAGCATATCTGTATTAAGACCTTTTACCCAGAATAGGTTACCTAAATAGATAAGTATCCACGCATATGTCCAAGACCTTTTATCTAGACCAATAGACAATGGAAGAATGGCATAGGGGGGTTTTCAATTTGTACCCACAGACTTAACAGGTACACAAGAAAACTTATGTGCGTATATACATGTCATCAATACGCACATACATACTAGCCTATGGAGTAAGCATACCCTAACATTTTGTGGGTGAGGAATGAAATTTGGGCATAGGAGGAAAGATTTCCAGCACTTGTGCCCTATAAAAGAAGTGACCCACCTTGCTAGAATATTCTCACTTACCTCCTCCACTCTATCTTACTCACTCTCACTCATTCTTTCTATTCTATTCTATTCAATCTATTACAACTACTACTAGTAGTAAGCTATACTTGTTCTTCTTAACTTTCTAAGTTCCAAGGGGACTAGGCTAAGCTTGGTTTCCCTAAGTTTTTATTCTTAGTTTGTTTATTAGGTTTTGATTTTAAGTTTAAGTTAGTCAAGTAAACCCTAAGTTAGTTTTGATAGCTCTTAGTATTAGTTTCTTCTAAGCACTGCATCCCTCACTTAAGAATTGAGAAACCTGAACGGCAAGGCTGGTCCTGTGTCTCTTACCACCAGATTATCAAGGAAGGGTGTGAGTATATTAACCAAAACTTTGTAGCATATAATACTATATTGCAATATGTATCTTTTGAATAGCAGTCATGCAATTGTAACTTGTAACTCTGATTATTTTACCATTTACTTACTATTTCATTGATTTTAATAAAAAGTCTTTACGACTATATCTGTCTCTGTGTGAGCTTCCTGTCATATCCCGAGGGTCCTTTGTAAATTCTGGGACAAGAACTTTTATCTTCTGATCAAACAGATTGGTGAGCCTAAGACCCATACTAATTAATATTAATTTTAATCATTATTAATATTTTAATTAATTAAAATAAATTAAAATTGACAAGTTAAATTAATGTGATTAGTACATCCTAAATCAGGCTACACTGTCAAACTGGGAAGATGTATCTAGTGAGTCCTCCGGGGTCATTCCTGGTTCTGATACTATTCAATATTTTCCTTAATGACGTGGATAATGGAGTGGAGAGTAAGCTTATAAAATTTGCAGATGACACCAAGGAAGGAGGGCCTGGAAGCACTTTGGAGGACAGGATAAGAATTCATTTTGACCTTGACAAATTTGAGAATTGAAATTCTCAAGATGAAATTCAATAAAGCAAGTGCGAAGTACTGCACTTAGGAATGATAAATCAAATACACAATTACAAAATAGGAAATAACTGGGTAGGTGATAGTACTACTGAAAAAGATCTGAGGACTATAGTGGATCATAAAGTGACTAGGAGTCAATAATCTGATGCAGTTGTGAAAAAGGCTAATTTCATTCTGGGGTGTATTAACGGGAGTGTTGTATGTAAGACATGGAAGGTAATTGTCCCACTCTGCTCAGCACTGGTGAGGCCTCAGCTGGAGTATTATGTCCAGGAAAGATGTGGACAAATTGGAGAGAGTCCAGAGGAAAGCAACAACAACAACAACAACAACAAAGGATAAAAGGATAACACTTGACCTGTAAAAAAATGGGCATGTTTAGACTTGAGTAAAGAAGACTGAGGGGGGACTTGATAACATATTAAAGGTGGTTATATAGAGGATGGGGATAAATTGTTCTCTATGTCCACTGAAAGGAGGACAAGAAAATAATGGGCTTATTCTGAAGCAAGGTAGATTCAGGTTAGATATTAGGAAAATGTTCTAACTATAAGGGAAGTTAAGTGCTGGAATAGGCTTCCAGAGTGTGTATATATATATATACATATATAAAATTCTTCTCAACAACATACAAAGGACAAATATCTTACTTCCTTTCTACAAAAGTTGGCAACTAAAGAAGGTAGGAAACCTTGGCAGTCTATTGCGGAATTCCCATCATTGGACATTTTTAATAACAGGTTGGATTAACTCCTATCAGGGATGGTCTAGGTTTACTTGGTCCTGCCTCAGCATCTCTTCCAGCCCTCCATTTCTATGATTCTATATTAAAGCTGAATTAAGGCCCTTAGACTTTTTCTGCTTTTCTCATTTTCCTGATTGTAGGAAGCTGTGACTGGGTTGGGTTTTTAAAATTATTATTAATTATTATTATTATTATTTATGTTATTGTTTTGTTTTGATTTTTTGTTTTTGTTAAATAACAAAAAGTTGGAGTGAATAGGTTTTACTATTTTGCATATTTTTGTGTTTAATCACCTTCCATTTATATCTTAAATGGAGATTAGTATAGTTTATATTCATTAAAGAAGATGGATTTGTAAGAGAGTGATCATCACATTTGCTCATGTCCATTTCAAAATGTTAAAATGATTGATCAGACACTTTTTTGTGAACAATGTACAAGAGATCTATCTTCCTTTCTACAAAAGTTTGCAACTAAGGAAGGTAGGAAACCTTTCCAATATCCGGTTTGAAATTACAAATGAAAAGATGCAGTGGGCATCTTGACATCAATGTCCATAATAATTGTAATTTGGACTCTAACCTATTCACTTGTATGATAAGTCCTCAAAGATTCCTCAGTTACTAAGGAACTTTTCTATACATTGTGGAATGAGTCAGAAATCTAAGGCCTTGGCTACACTCGCGAGTTACAGCGCAATAAAGCTGCAGTATCTCACTCCCCATCCACAATGGCAAGGCACGTACAGCGGTGTATCTCCACAGCTACAGCACTGCTGGTACTCCAACTCCCCGAGAGGAATAAAGAGTATTGCGCTGCCGCTGCTGCGCTGCGGCGTGGCCGCCCAATGAGCTCTGATTGCCCTCCAGAAGTATTCAGCAGTATCTCACAATGCCTGTTCTAGCCACTCTGGCCATCAGTTCGAACTCTACTGCCTTAGCCTCAGGTGACCAACCATCAGAACCGCCCTTTATATTCCCTGGGAATTTTAAAAATCCCCTTCCTGTCTTCTCAGCCAGGCGTGTGGTGCTATCAGCGAATCCTTCCAGGTGACCATGCCTCCACGCGCCAAGCGAGCCTCAGTATGGAGCAATGGCGAGTTGCTGGACCTCATCAGTGTTTGGGGGGAAGAAGCTGTCCAGTCCCAGCTGCGCTCCAGCCGTAGGAATTATGACATCTTCAGGCAGAAATCGAGAGCCAGGATGGAAAGGGGTCATGACTGCCCCCGCGACCTGCCAATTCGACAAAGAGCTGGACGCGATACTTGGGGGTGACCCCACCTCCGCTCCGAGCCCCACCATGGACACTTCAGAGCGGGGGGAGGAGGAGAAAGAGGAGGAAAACGGGAGTGAGGGTGCTGGGGTGGGAGGAAATACCCCAAAATCCCTGGAGGCATGCAGCCAGGAGCTCTTCTCAAGTAAGGAGGAAGGTAGCCAGTCGCAGCGGCCAGTACTTGCTGGAGGACAAACAGAAGAGCAGGTTCCCGGTAAGCGGCTTTTTTTTTTTCCAGGAAGGAATTTTTTCAGTGCGGGCTCTTTGGGAGAGGAGGGTTAGGGCTTCATGCATGCCTAGATGCGGAATAGCACATTGATGTGGTCTATCACATCGCGGTAATCGGCCTCGGTAATCTCTTAGAAAGTCTCATCCAGAACGTGGGCAATGCGCTTGCACAGGTTTATTGGGAGAGCCACCATGGTCCTTGTCCCAGTCAGGCTAACATGTCCATGCCACTGTGCCGCAAGGGGCAGGGGGACCATTGCTGCACACAGGCAAGCTGCATATGGGCCAGGGCGGAAGCCGCATTGCAGTAGAAGACCCTCCCTTGCTTCCCAGGTCACCCTCAGCAGCGAGATATCTTCCAGGATGAACTCCTGTGGAAAATGTTGGGACAGTGTTCAGTGTAGTTTCCCCCTGCAGCTGTTGGCTCTCCCCAAGGCACAGAAACCCAGAGGACAGTGCAGCCCTGAAACAATCAGTCTCCCTTACTCACCATTTTGGGGCTCCCGTGGGTTATGTGCGCTCTCTTTGGGATGGGAAAATTATGCTATTTTGTAGACTGTGTGCCCTCCTTAAGTGCAGGGGAATCATTACTCTGTCTGGTATAAACAATGCTGCCTCTGTTAAGTGTTGCATTTTGCCTTTACAGATGCAACCTTGATATCTCAGCCATTTGTGTTATCACCGGCTGAGAGACTGCAAAGACTCAGGAAGAGGCTGTGAAAAAGCAAAGAAGACATGTTGCAAGAAGTGATGCATCAATCTCTTAAAGAGAATCAAAAAGCGCAGGAGTGGAGGGAGAGCGAAAGCAGGATCTGCCAGGAAAACTCAGCGCACCGGCGGCAAAGCACAGAGCACTGGCAGCAAAGCACGGATCGGTTGATAAGCATCATGGAGAGCCAAGCGGACTCTATCCAGGTTCTCGTAGCCATGCAGTTGGATAACTACCACGCCCGCATCCCCCTGCAGCCCCTGTCCCAAAACTCTTTCCCTTCTGCCCCCATGTCACCTCCAACCCACTTTCCCCAACATCCAGGTTCTTACCACCACCAGTTGCCTCCAACACCTGTATCTTCACCACCCAGCCCTGAAAACTATGACACTTACCCTCTGTACTCCACCCCCATCACCATGCAGTATAGCCATCCTGAAGTGCAGCACTCATTGCACAGCACTCCAGACAGGACATATGCAAATCTGTGATTGTACCATTCCCTACCCCATCCTCTTGCCCTTTCTGATTCCCAAGTTCTGTTTCTTTTCAATAAATGCATTTTCTTTTCAATAAATGGATTTTTTGGCTTTGAAAATAGTCTTTGTTATTGCATAAAGTAAAAGATACCTAAGCCCAGGAAAGAAACAGGCACTGCAAATCAGCTAAGCAAACACAGATTCCTACTAATATTGGAACCACTGCACTTCACTCCCGTGCCAGGCACCAGACATTACTGCTGGTTTTCAGCCTCAAATTGATCCCTCAAGGCATCCCTAGTCCTTGCAGCCCCGTGCTGGGCCCCTCTAATAGCCCTGCTCTCTGGCTGTGCAAATTCAGCCTCCAAGTGTTGAACCTCGGCGGTCCATGCCTGACTGAATCTTTCACCCTTCCCTTCACAAATATTATGGAGGGTGTGACAATGCGGTTCTGGCGGAACCCAACTGAGAGTGCCAACTCAGGACAAATTGCTCAAATAGGGCAGTTACAGCCCAAGGCTGGGGTTTTTTCCACCTCTAAGGCAAACCAAACCAGCCAGACTAGGAGCACTTCGGTCTCACCCCACTGGCTAACCGCAAGTCTCACAAGCAATCTCCTTAGACACTCCAGTTTCCCAGTACTCCCACCAGTGCCACTCGTTATGGGGACAAATGGTTATGAAAACCAATACCCCAGTAAAAGAAAAAGGTTCTCCTGATCCCAAAGGACCAAGCCCCAGACCCAGGTCAATATACAAATCAGGTCTTACCCATAAATCACGCTGCTGCCAATCCTTTAGAATCTAAAATCTAAAGGTTTATTCATAAAAGGAAAAAGATAGAGATGAGAGTTAGAATTGGTTAAATGGAATCAATTACATACAGTAATGGCAAAGTTCTTGGTTCAGGCTTGCAGCAGCGATGGAATAAACTGCAGGTTCAAATCAAGTCTCTGGAATACATCCCCCGCTGGGATGGGTCCTCAGTCCTTTGTTCAAAGCTTCAGCTTGTAGCAAAGTTCCTCCAGAGGTATGAAGCAGGATTGAAGACAAGATGGAGATGAGGCATCAGCCTTATATAGTCTTTTCCAGGTGTAAGAACACCTCTTTGTTCTTACTGTGGAAAATTACAGCAAAATGGAGTCTGGAGTCACATGGGCCAGTCCCTGCATACTTTGCTGAGTTACAAGGCTTATCTGCCTTCTCTCAATGGGTCCATTGTATAGCTGATGGTCCTTAATGGGACATCAAGCAGGCTAGGCAGAGCTAATCTCAGCTTGTCTGGGATGTCACCCAGAAGCATAGCATAAGTTTGCCATACAGACAGTATAGAGCCAGTATTCGCCATACAGACAGTATAGAGCCAATATTCATAACTTCAACTACAAAACTGATACACACATATAGACAGCATAATCATAACCAGTAAACCATAACCTTGTCCTAGACACCCCATTTGACCCCCTTTATACAAGATTTGGGTGCCACTACAGGACCTTGGTTGCAACAATGATCTATACAGTCCCAGTTTATGTCAATAACGTCACAGAGGGTACAGCACGCGGATATAACCACAGGGATGCTTTTTTCGGCCCAGTCCAGCTTCCCATACAGAGATCGCCAGCGGCCCTTTAAACGGCCAAAAGCACACTCCACAGTCATTCGGCCCTGGGTCAGCCTGTAGTTGAACCATTCCTTGCTGCTGTCAAGACTCCCTGTGTAGGGTTTCATGAGCCACGGCATTAACGGGAAAGCGGGGTCTCCAATGATCACAATGGGCATTTTGACTTCCCCTACTGTGATCCTCCACTCTGGGAAAAAAGTCCAGGCCTGCTGCTTCCTGAACAGGCCAGTGTTTCGAACTACGCGTGCATCATGCACTTTTCCAGGCCAGCCTGCGTTAATGTCAATGAAATGCCCATGGTGATCCACAAGTGCCTGGAGAACCATAGAGAAATACCCCTTCGATTAACGTACTCGGATGCTAGATGGGGTGGTGCCAGAAGAGGAATATGTGTCCCATCTATCACCCCTCCACGGTTAGGGAAACCCATTTGTGCAAAGCCATCCACAATGTCCTGCATGTTACCCGGAGTCACGGTTCTTCTGAGCAGGATGTGATTAATGGCCCTGCAAACTTGCATCAACACGATTCCAACAGTCGACTTTCCCACTCCAAACTGGTTAGCAACCGATTGGTAGCTGTCTGGAGTTGCCAGCTTCCAGATTGCAATAACCACCCGCTTCTCCACCAGCAGGGCAGCTCTCAATCTTGTGTTCTTGCGCCGCAGGGTGGGGGTAAGCTCCTCACACAGTCCCATGAAAGTGGCTTTTCTCATCCGAAAGTTCTGCAGCCACTGCTCGTCATCCCAGACTTGCATGACAATGTGATCCCACCACTCAGTGCTTGTTTCCCGAGCCCAAAAGCAGCATTCCATGCTGCTGAGCATGTCCGTGAATGCCACAAGCAATTTCGTGTCATACGCATTACGCGACTCGATATCATCGTCAGACTCCTCACTGTCACTTTGGATCTTAAGGAATAGCTCGACTGCCAAACGTGACATGCTGACGAGACTTGTCAGCATTCTCCTCAGCATTTTGGGCTCCATTTCCTGCAGACCGAAATGGAACACAGACCACGCTGCACAGATACCGTTGAAAGATGGCATTGAAAGATGGCGCCAAATGGCACCAAATGTGGACGGGATTGCTGGGATGCGAAGTGATGCATTGCGGGGCATTGGGACAGGACACAGAATGCCCCAGACCCCCTGCCCCCTTCCCACAACCCACGGCGTCAAAATGGGAAGAGGTGCTCTGTGGGATAACTGCCCATAATGCACCACTCCCAATGCCGCTGCAAGTGCCGCAAATGTGACCACAACAGTGCGCTGGCGGCTGTCCGTGTGGCCAGACTGCAGCGCTTTCCCTACTCAGCTGTACAAAGACAAGTTTAACTCACAGCGCTGTACAGCTGCAAGTGTAGCCATACCCTTAGAGGCTAAGACATCTGGTAGGGAATTTATGGAGCAAGGAGTAGGTAGCCAGTTTAACAGATGTTAGCATTTCTACATTGGTGCATGCAATGCCTAATAAGGAGAGAGCAAATATGAGCAGTCAGATGGACAATAATCTTGTGATTTACTTTGCAGATGTCTAGTGGATCTGTGCTCAAATTATACACATCTTCAAAAGAGGTTACTGGAAAGAAAACTTTATACAGTATAAAGCAACAGAGGGTCCTGTGGCACCTTTGAGACTAACAGAAGTACTGGGAGCATAAGCTTTCGTGGGTAAGAACCTCACTTCTTCAGATGCAAGTAATGGAAATCTCCAGAGGCAGGTATATATCAGTGTGGAGATAACGGGGTTAGTTCAATCAGGGAGGGTGAGGTACTCTGCTAGCAGTTGAGGTGTGAACACCAAGGGAGGAGAAACTGTTTCTGTAGTTGGATAGCCATTCACAGTCTTTGTTTAATCCTGATCTGATGGTGTCAAATTTGCAAATGAACTGGAGCTCAGCAGTTTCTCTTTGGAGTCTGGTCCTGAAGTTTTTTTGCTGTAAGATGGCTACCTTTACATCTGCTATTGTGTGGCCAGGGAGGTTGAAGTACAGTGGCCCTCCAATGGACACCAGGCTTTCAAAGGCAATTTCAATGTGTTTATGTCATTTTTTAATTTATCTGTAAACTACCAACACAAAAAGATCTTTCCTTTTCCTAAAACAAATGCAATGATTCATAAAAATCCAAAATCCAATACAATGTGTAACAATTAGTGCTTGAGAAAAGATTTCCTTGTTAAATACAACCTCAAAAACATTCAAATAGAAGTGTCTATTCTGTCCCTGTCCCTGTCCCTGTGATGGGGTATATAAATCCTGCACCAGTGATGAAGGGGTTAAAGAGCTGCTTTGGGAAGGCTGGCCAGGCCCCTCCAGTCCTGTCAATCATGTTGAGGGTAGAATTAGGGCTTAAACATAGGAATTCCCAGCAGGTTACTGGACAGCTCTGGGGGAGAGCAAACAGCAGCTCTACTGCTCCCAAAACAGATTTCTGAAAGCCTTCAGGGGAACTGCCCTCAGGAAGGCCATCTACCAGTTCCCCTGTTCCTACAAGGAGACAACGACCCTGGTACACTGGCCCGGTAATGTAGGTTCAACGAGCCCCAAGGTAAGCTGGTTAGGCGGTTGGTGCCACAGCCCTCTACCCATTTTGGAGTTAGGGAATTTGAGTACATACAAAAGGGGCTAGGGAGCGGGACCCAAAAGCCCCATCCCCATCAACTGAAATGGACTATTTAACTCAATTTGTATCATAGTGGCCCCCCTGCTTAGGCAGACAGGGACACTTTAAAGATTTTCAGCATCCATATGGTTGGAGGCACTCATCAGCAGTCCAAGAATTGTGACGAATGGTGGAGAATGTGGGCAAGAGATTGCCCGTGACATAAAGGGTACTGGGGGGGGGGGCATACAAAATTACTTACAATTGCGGGCTACCTAAGCAAGATAGACTTGGACAGGCTGCTGAAAAGGCTGACAGAAAGCTAAGAGCAACAAGCAGCACAACAACAGCAACAGCAGCTGCTACAACAATTAGCTACGCTGCAGCAGCAGATGGGGCAGCAACAGCAGCTGCTAGCAGAAATAACCACCCAACACAGAAACCAATGGCAGCAGTAGGTCCAACAAATATTGTATTTCTTCAAGCTGACTGGGGCAGCCATAGGGGCACCAACAAATGTGACAACCAAAGCCCCGCCCACAATGGTTAGCAAAAAAGGTCCCAGAAGATGACCCCAAGCCCTTCCTCATAACATTTGAATAGGTGGCTCAGGCAGCCTGCTGGCCACAGGAATATTAGCCCTCCCTGCTGGCCCCTTTCTTCACCAGAATGCACAGGAGTATGTGAAAATCAAAACGGCTCAACTATTCAGATATTACAGAGGAAATCCACTGGTGGTGATTTCAAGAAGAGATTTACTCCCCAGGAGCAGGACCAAGACTCATGGTCCAGCATTCGAGGGGCCACTCTTGGCACTGGCTAAAACCAGAAGCCCAGACAGGGGTGCAAGTAGATGAACTTGTTGGAACAGTTCATGCACATCCAACCTGCTGAGGGAAGGGCTTGCATATTAAAACATTGGCCAGAGACACTGGCCGAGTTGGTCAGCCTCCTGCAAAATTCTATGGCTTCTGATAGCCCACCGGCAGTGCCAGGGAGCAATGTACAGGGAACAAGAAGAACATGGGACCAACTGAGGGGACAGACCACTTCAGAGTGGGCTCCTGGAAACAGACTGAGCAATATCAAGGAATGTGAGCAAAGGAAAGGGGGCATGTCCCAGTGTCCCCGGAAATCAACGTTCACCTAGAGAGCGATTTTCTCATGTGAAATCATCAGATGCATTGGGAAGACCAAATAGGGGCTCCCAAGAGTCTTCTGCAGTGAAAACTAAAACCCTCCAAAACAGAGCTTCTCATGTGTGCAGCCAGGACACTTCTGCAAAACGGCCACTACACAGAATGTAATTATGTGTAAGTATGGTCCGCCAAGACTGAAGCTTAGAAGAAAGGGTCAGCCAAGCTAGTGGTGTCCATACAAATCAATGGGAAAAGGTCAATGGCTAGTAGACTCCAGCTTTGGGACAGACCCTGGTATGGGAACCATTAGTTGGACAGGAAAAGAAGGAAGTATACTGCAGTGTATACATGGAGATGTGGCGCCCCACCCAGCACAGAACATACAACTGATGGTGGGGTGCTGTACAGCCAACCTTCTTGTTGGATTAGTTCCTGCCTTAGCTTACCCAGTCACACTATGAAGGGATTAGCAGTAGTTCCAAGAAACCTTAGCAGAGTGTGAGAGACGGCCCTGCAAAAAGATCAACCCCTTTTGGCAGCTGGAGACAAGGATGGGCAAACAGTATGACCCTGTGAAAAGGCCAACAATGTGCAGGAACCCGCCTCCCCTGGATCTTGGTGACCTTCTAAAGACTGATGACCCTGGCACTGGCATTCTTGCTTGAAACACTGACTGTGTGGGAACAGCAAGCTGACTCCATGCTTAGCTGAGCCTTCTATTATCTTGCTGTGGTAAATGATGAACTGCTGGAACCCCAACTACTGAGTCAATGACCTTGTTTTCAACTCTGGGGTGTGTGAACATACCACATCAACTGAGATAAACACACGAACAAAGTCTAGCCACAACTTCTGGTTCTTACTATATATAGGAAGGAGGTGATGGAGCTAGTTCAAGGCCATTCCATTATAATTGGCATAGTCATAGGCATAGTGACACAACCACTATAGCAACCAAAATCATGAAACTTTTATCATGCAGGACTCTCTAAAGAAATCCTCATAGATCAAGGCTCTAATTTCACCTCCCAATTGATGAAGGAACTATGCAACCTACTGAAAGTTAAGATGCTGAAAACATCAGTCTATCATCCACATTGACCTCTGCCTTCTCGAACCTGAACTAGGACCCCAGACCCTCTCTGACTGAAAAAAGCCTGTGAGTCTGTAAAGATGGAGGAGACCTTACAACCTGAACACATCACACAAGTTCAACAGCCACTGGACCTGTTCCTCATGATTTTTGCATCCATCCCAGGAAAGACACACTTAATCTCTCATTGTACTGAAACAGTATCAGGACAAAAAGTGAGAGAAAAACCTCACCCTCCACCCTGGAAAACGTTGGACATAGGTATCCGATCAGGAGCTTCAAGAAGTGTTAGAATTTGAAGTGGTAGAGGTGTCTTGTAGTGAGTGGAGGAGCCCCATTGTCCTGGTCCCTAAGCTGGATGAGACAGTATACTTCCATATAGATTTCCACAAAGTCAATATGATATCTAAAGTTGACACCTACTCCATGCCAATGGTAGATGAGTTACTGGCACAGTTAGGAGCAGATGAGTATATATTGTGACAAAGCTCCAATCCTGTATTGGTGGGTCCCGCGCTTCCTGGCGGATATAGTGGCCTCAGAAGCTCACTGAGGCCCTCAATATGACCTCCCTTTCCCAGTAAGGTGGCAAAGGTTACAGATTATTGAGCTACTTTCATCACAGGCCTGTATGGGAGGTGGGAAGGTGGAATACCCACAGTCTCTGTTGCTCCTTAGAGCTCCTTAGGCACAGTTTGGTCTCCTGCCTGGATCCAAGTCTGTTTCCCCTTTCAAAGGGATCTCTGTAGATCATGGTGGAGGGGGCAGGGAGAAAAGGGGCGAACCCGGGCCCGCCCTTTACTCCGGGTTCCAACCCAGGGACCCTAATGATAGCAGCTGTTAGCAGCTTCCCTCCTCTACTGACCCTGCTTTGATTCCCTGGGCCACTTCCCCATACTCCCCTTTTTCAAGCTTCACCCTTATCTCAGGGTACAGTAATACTTCCTCGCCTCCAGCTCCTTTCACCTGGACTCCTCTCGAGAGAACTGGAAGGAGAGCTTTTAAAGCAGTATAAGTGGGACCTTAATTGATTCCAGCTGTCTCCATTAGCCTAACAGTCTTACCTGACCCTCTGTCAGTTAATTGAGGTCAGGTGCCGGCATTAGCCTAACAACCTTAACTGGCTAAATTGGTGTCAGGTGTCTTGATTGGCCGGGAGTAGTCCTTGTTTGGCTATCCAGGGAACAGGGACCTGCTCATTCTGAGGCTGAGATACCTGCCTTCCACTACCCTCTTATATCCTTCTGGCCTGAGTCCGTCACAATATCTATTACTGACCTTACCAAAGGGTATTGGCAGATCCCCCTTATGCCCTACTCCAAGGAAAAGCCAGCTTTCTCCACACCCCTTGGATTGTACCAGTTCTATACCATGTAGTTTGGAGTTCATGGTACAGCTGCAACCTTCCATAGGTTGATGGATAAAATCTTGCAATCCCCTGGACAATATGCCACCACGTCTATTAACAACATTGTTGTCTATAGCCAGAATTGCGGGGACTACCCGAAACAGGTAGTGGCAGTACTTCAATCCCTCACCGATGCAAGGTTGACAGCCAATCTGTCAAAATGCAAGATTGGGACCCACAAATATATGTACCTAGGGTACACAATAGGAGGTGGCCAGCTATGACCCTTAGTGGACAACCTCCACTCTTTGATAAGTTGTATTCTCCCTTCAACAACAACAACAAAAAATACAATACGTTTGACAAATCCTGGTGTAGGAGCTGGATTTTATAATGTACTATGAAAATTAATGTATGATTTGATTTCATACTGTTAGCCACCCTTTTTGAATAGCAGAAATAAATGACCCTCTGGGACTTGGAGATTCTGTTTTCCCATATGCATTACAAATTGGGCCCTCTTTAACTCTTTGTTTTAAGACAGTAAGAGACAAAATTCTCTATTGTGTCTATGTTAAGTAGATTAGAGGAACATTGAAGGCCTGGGTCTCAATGTAAATTGTCTTGGTTATTGATTGTAAAACTTAGCAAGGTTTAATTTGCAATGCCTTTTTGCTCTATACAAAATACTACTGTTTGTATTGTCAATCTGTTTGTGTGAAAGAGGAATGTATGCATCAGGAAAAGGTAATGTGTGAAGGCCATTGTTATAGCCAGAGTCAAGGAAGAAGGAGTGAAGAGACTTAAAGGATATCAAAGAATCATCAACGCTCATCCATAATGAAGGGCAGATTGATGACCCTGAGGTGAAGGCTGGCACCCCTAAGGACAATTGATTAAATCATAACAAAGGACAGGATGACCCTCTCGGAGGTGTATTGGAATGTTTACACCAATTAAGAAGTAACAGGTCACCAACTGACACAGCAAAATCCATAGACTTCAACAGAGAAAAAAACCTATAAGAACAGGGTGCTTGGCCATGGGACTTTGGGTTTGTCTTGCCACACTCCAGGAGCATCAGATCGTGACTGATAGAGCCCCGCTCCCCTCTGCGACCAATCTGGCTGGCCACAAGATTGATCCATTCTCTGGAATGGTAACTATAAACATCACTGCAGGATTGTGTGTGTTGGGTGTGTGTGTGTGTGTCTAAAAAGCATATGCTAACTATTGTGGTAATTTCTCTCTCTCTCTCTCTCTCTCTCTGTATTTACAATAAATGTGGAGTTTTGCCTTGCCCACCTTATAAGATCCCTGTTGGTATTATTTTATTAGTGTAACACTGGGATTAGTCAGGTACTTCCAATGTTTTGTCACAAAGTTCTCCACCATTGCAGCACCCTTATCAGACCTCATAAAAGAGGGCCACCACAGGAAAATATGGTGAATGAAAAACTGCGACAAGGCCTTTAAGACACCCAAGGAATGTCTATGTAGCGAACCCATCCTTTTGAACCTAGACTTTTCAAAAGAGTTCCATTTGAGGACTGATGCCTCAAATGTGAGGCTGAGAATGGTGCTTTCACAAAAAAGCAAGGGAAAGAACATCCAGTACTGTATATCTGTAGAAAGCTATTCACCAGAGAGAAAGCATATTGAATCATGGACAACATTGAAATGGGCTGTGGACTCCTTATGGCGCAACCTATTAAGGAACCCCTTTTCAGTAATGATAGATCACAAACTGGCTCCAATGGTTTAATGCAACGAAGGAAACCAACCATTGAATAATGTGTTGGTATTTGTCACTACAACCCAATAGTTTCCAAGTCCATCACCAAGCTGGAAAAGCTCACTAGAATGCAGACTTTTTTCTTTTGATGGGGGAGCCCCTGCAACTGACTCTAACACTCTTACTCAAATCCTGAAGGGGAGGGTGTGTGATGGGATGTATAAACCCCACACCAATGATGAAGGGTTAAAAATTTGCTTATGGGCAAGACTGAACCCTCCACTCTGGCCCTGTCAATTACATCAAGGAAAGAATAAAAGCTTAAAAGTAGGAAGCTCCCAGCATTTGCTGGGGAGTTCTGGGAGAGAGCAGATAGCAGCTCTACAGCTCCCAAAAGGAATTTCTAGAAGCCTTAAGGGGAACTGCCCTCAGGAAGGCCATTTACCAGCACCCCTGTTCCTACAAGGAGACAACGACCCTAGCATACATGACTCAGCAAGCCCCAAGACAGGCTGATTGGTGCTGCTACCCTATACCCTTTTCAGAGTTAGGGAATCTGAGTACATACAAAAGGACTAGGGGAGTGGGAGCCAAGAGCCCTGACTCCATCAACTCAAAAGGACTTTTTAAGTTTATTTGTATTATAGAGAACCTGACTTAGGCAGGTAGGAGAGCCCTAAGGATTTTTCAGGATCAAAGCAGCAGTCATTTATATGAATAACAGACCATCCATGGAGGTGGAATTCACTTTTCCTCTCTTAACCTTCTGGGATGTTGGGGGTGCTGAGTTGGATAGAATATACTTGGATTCAGGGTTATTACTTTTGTTGTTGTTACTCAATGAACATGTTTATTATTGATTAGTGGCATTTCTATAAGATGTCTTTCAGTCTCTCCCATTGAAGCTATTCTATTTTTTATAAAATACTTGCATCATCATTGGGTGAGAGCGATTGACTCTATGGGTGAGGGGTGGGGGGGCACCCAGGTTCTAGTCTTACTCAATGACTATTTCATTATTTCTACAAAAATGGAACAGGTTAATCAGGACAGACTGAAAGAGCTTAACCTCCAAATACCTTACAGCTTAGTGGTTAGGGTACTGACCAGGATGAGAGGGAGAACTGCATGCAAGTTCTGAGCAGGGATTCAAACCTATACCTCCCATGTGAGGGCCCTAGCCCACTTCCTTCTTTGGTGGTTTTGTGAATCTAGCCCTGAAAAAGAAATTGGCCAAAACTATTCAGCAAATGCATGGACAAATTGATAAATAGTTTTGGGTTGACCAAAACTGCATTTTTTGGAGAATAAATTATTCATCTAAAAAAATGTGCCTAGCTCTACTCAGGAACTGACCTGATGGCTCTTGTGTGGATAAATGGTTTATACAGCTAAGTGCTGTACATTGGTACTTATGTACCTGATCAATGTACTACAATCACATTTAATTTCCTGTCTTTCTCAGTAGCATGCTAACTGATTATGATAAGACATTTTCAAATAGGCCTAAATGGGCTATTTTGGAAGAGAGACTTCAGCATTTCAATGCTACAGCTTTGATTTATTACATAAGCAAATTAAAATGAACAGCTCACTACCAGAACAGCTACTTCCGTAAACCAAAACTTGCAAAACTGTAAACTTTAGCTTCAAACTCTGATCTCTCATTTAGAACTGCTTTGTTGTGCTTATTAGTAAGAAGAAATATGGTGTCAATAAATACCACTTTCAAATGGAAAAATGTATGGATTTCACTGGTTTAACTTGGGTTGAATGTATGTGTCCTCATTACTTTGAAGGTTATAAGCCAAGTGGACTGTGATTTGTTTGTGCTGAATTTTTATTTTCCTGGAAGGAATCTTTCCCTTTCTTTCTCACTTTTCCCAGTGATAACTTCTTGGTGGGTTTTTTTTTTAATTATTTTTATTTTTTAACATGGTATAACTTTTTTCAAAGTATAAACTATATTTTATTAAAGTTAGATGCAGAGGGAAAAAGGAAACTTAGTATTATCATTGTATAGACTACACGTGTTATCACTGCATAGACTACATGCCAGAACTGTTGGTTAGAAGAGTTTTATATAAAAATGAAATCTGTCACTTTAACAAGGAAGGCTTTAGCTACTGGCAGAAACCTGAAGTAACTTGAGGTTAGATCACAATAATACCCTTTGAGTTATTATCACTGTCATTCACACAGATAGATTTTCCATTGACTGCTATCATTTTGAGCCCATATTTCTCATCTTAATTTGAGTAGTTGCCTGATGGAAGTCATGCGCAGACTGAAAAATTAGCTGTTTCCATCACAATATGTTTGGGTGAAAGAAGGATTGCCGCTGTTTAGTCTCACATTTCTACAGTCTAGACAGGACAAGTACATTGTAACAATACTAATATTAAAAATGCATTACCCTTGGAGGGTTGCCTGGGTGCTTTATCATAAAATAACCTTTTGAACCTGGGCAAACATGTGATAAGTAAAGAAAGGCAGTCTGAAGAAAGTATTGCTATACCTCATATGCACAATGGTCTTTGGGTATTTCTATAATACTAAGCATATCACCAGCTGGGGGCTGCTATATTCAGATGCAATTTTTACAGTACAACCACTGTAAAGTATTCAACTAGGGATGACATCACAGAGACAGCCAACTGACATTCTGAGACTGCAGCATCATTCCCAAATGCGCTGATATTGAGGATGGAGAGACCAAATTTGCTGAAAGAATGACAGCACAAATGCAATGCAGGTACCAAAGTTAATTAAATTTCGGCCCCATTTATTATGGTTGTCCAAATGGAAATTAAGAAGAGTAGGTGAAAACCCTAATGCCCTGGCCAGCACTTCCTTTCTCAGTAAAACACATTAATGACCAAAGCAGAGGATAACCTATTGATGAGTGCATAATGACTGCTGTGTGCTTGTCTTCCAGATCAGTTACTGCTTGATTTCACTGGCCTACTTTGTGTTGTGGTTTGTATCTGGGGCTATTTCAGGCAGCAGAAGAGGCGTGTTTCTTTCTTTCAACACTTTACTTTATCTGATGTTGAAATAACTTAATTGTTCACAGCAGATCTGGCAAAGCCTCAGGAGCTCCCCTTTTACACTGGGCAGCTATTACATAAACCCCAAGGAGTGTAAATATTCTAAAAACCTACTTTTCAAATTACACTGTTCCACTGATGGATCATTGGAATATATGTCCTAATCATGAAACAAAGGTGAATCAGCTGAAGTACTAGCCAGAAGACTGTCAGAATCTAAAGAGTGATGCTTGCTCTGGTTATCATTAGTGAATTTAAAATGTTCAGCTATCTGATTAGTATACTTTACCTCTCAACTCTCTCAATATTGCCTACATTTGAGTTCTCTGGGGCCCATTCAATAATCTTTACTGCCTCACTTTCTTGCTGAAGACTCTTCAGTGATTCTGGGAGTGCATCAGAGGCTTCTAACTGAGAGCCATATGCTGATAAAGTGGATAATTTCAAAATGCCTTTTCTGTCTTTGAAGGCTAGAGGCAATGTTAACACATTTCCTGGCAGCAGACTCCTATGCCTTTTCTTGGCTAGCTCATAAGTTTGGGATTTAATATACATGTATCTGCAGCTCTGGCTACAGAGCTGATTCCAGTTGATTGGTAGCCCTTACCTTTCCAGGCTCAGCTTGGTACCTAAAAGGACTCTGCCTTCCAGTTCATTTTTGTATGTACTTGAACTGGTAATTATACAGTTTAGCCTGTTTCTCCTGATCCTGTGCCATCTTCTTCTTAGCATACGCACAACATGCCTCAGGTGGCACATGACTAGGATTCATCACCAAATTTGGTCAGCTGGTTGGATCATTAGCTTGCCGGCCTGAGCCGGGTACTGACGGGCAGTGTGACATGAATGCTGACCAACGCAATCCTTCCATAGGTCTCATTTTAAAGATTCCCCATAGTCAGCTGCTGGAACAATTGTATTGTTGGATCATCATTATTCCTCAGAGTTGATCTAAACATCGAATCCACTGGTAGGGATGGGAAGGAATATGATCAATAGAGTCCAAGGTCAGAAGAGACCATTGATGATCATGTAGTCTCACCTCCTGCATAACACAGGCCATAGAACATCCACAAAATAATTCCTATAGCATAGCTTCTAGAAAAACATCCCCTCTTGGTTTAAAAATTGTCAGTGATGGAGAATGTACAACAACCATTGGTAAATTGTTCCAATGGTTAATTACTCTTAGAGTTAAACATGTATGCCTTATTTCCAGTCTGAATTTGTCTAGCTTCAACTGCCAGCCATTGGATTGTGTTATACCTTTCTCTGCTAGATTGATTTAATCTGCAGCTAGATAAAATATTTGTTTGCCATGCAGATACTGATAGACTGTAATCAAGTCACCCCTTAACCTTCTCTTTCTTAAACTCAAGAAGCTCAATCTATTTAGTTTATCACTATAAGGCTTGTCTTCTAATCCTGTAATTATTCTCGTGGCTTTTCTCTGAACCCTGTCCAATTTATCAACCTCCTTCTTGAACTGTGGACACCAGAACTGGACATTGTGTTCCAGAAGGCGTCATATCAATGCCAAATACAGAAGTAAAATAGTCTTGCTATTCCTACTTGAGATTCCCTCATGAATGCATTCCAGAATCACATTAGCTGCTTTAGCCAGAGTGTCAAACTGGGAGCTTATGTTCAGCTGATTATTCACCACAATCCCAAATCTTTTTTCAGAGCCACTGCTTCCAAGGATAGAGTCCCCCATCATGTACATCTTGCAAATGTTATTTGATCCTAGATGAATACAATTACATTTAGCTATACTGAAAATATTTGTTTGCACTCAGTTTACCAAGCAATCCAGATAGCTCTGAATCAGTGACCGGTCCTCTTCATTATTTACCACTCCTCCAATTTTGTGTCATTTGCAAACTGTAACAGTGATTATTTTATGTTTTCTTTGAGGTCATAGACAAAAATGCTAAATAGGGTAGGTCCAAGAACTAGTGGGACCCCCTAGATATACAGTGAAATATTCCCCATTCACAGTTATATTTTTGAGACCTATCTGTTAGATTTTTAATCTATTTAATGTGCACCATGTTAATTTTATATCATTTTAGTTTTTTAATCAAAATATTGTGTGGTACCAAGTCAAATGCCTAACAGAAGTCTAAGTATATTATGTCAATGCTATAATCTTTATCACCAAATCTCATAAAAAATATCAAGTTAGTTTGACAGGCTCAATGTTACAATAATCCGTGTTGATTTGCCTTAATTATATTAAGCTCCTTTAATTCTTATTTAATCGAGTCCAGTATCAGCAACTTGGCCCATATCACATATATGCCATTGTGTGCCAGCAATGCCCCTCTGCCATGTACATTGGCCAAACCGGACAGTCTCTACATAAAAGAATAAATGGACAAAAATCAGATGTCAAGAATTATAACATTCAAAAACCAGTTGGAGAGCACTTCAGTCTCCCTGGTCACTCGATTACAGACCTAAAAGTCGCAATATTACAACAAAAAAACTTCAAAAACAAACTCCAACGAGAGAATTCTGAATTGGAATTAATTTGCAAATTGGACACCATTAAATTAGGCTTGAATAAAGACTGGGAGTGGATGGGTCATTACACAAAGTAAAACTATTTCCCCATGTTTATTTTTCCTCCCTACTTCTCCTCACACCTTCTTGTCAACTGCTGGAAATGGGTCATTTTGATTACCACTACAAAAAGACTTTTTTCTATCCTGCTGGTAATAGCTCACCTTAACAGATCACTCTCTTTATAGTGTGTATGGTAACACCCATTGTTTCATGTTCTCTGTGTATGTATATATATTTTCCTACTGTATTTTCCACTGCATGCATCAGATAAAGTGGGCTGTAGCCCACGAAAGCTTATGCTCAAATAAAGTTGTTAGTCTCTAAGGTGCCACAAGTACTCCTGTTCTTTTTGCTGATACAGAGTAACATGGCTGCTACTCTGAAACCTTTCACCACTGTAGTAAATCCACCTCTCTGACAGGCAGTAGCTAGTGTTAAAAGAAGGAGCAGCTTGACCCAGAGGTGAATTGGAGTATGGGCTTCTTTAATGCGATACTTGTTTCCCTTGACCTAATTGTCGAGTAAGCAGTGGATTAGTTACAGCACTAATTAGTTACTTTTTATTTAAGTTAGTATGTGTCATGGAGTGTGGGGGGACACACGGCCCTGCACCCCCGGCTTCCTGAGATTCACCATGACTCTCAGCCAGCCAGTAAAGCAGAAGGTTTATTTAGACGACAGGAACACAGTCCAAGACAGGTCTTGCAGGCGCCGACAACAGGACCCCCTCAGTTAGGTCCATCTTGGGGTCCCAGGGCACCACACCCCCCTTGGGGGCTCAGAGTCCCGTCTGCCTCGCAGCCATTCCACCAGCCAGCTCTTGAAACTCCAGCCCCCTCAGTCTTTGGTCAGTTTTCCGGGCAAAGGTGTCACCTGGCCTGTAACCCCTTCCTGGGTTCTCACGTTACATGCTCAGGTATCCTCCCTCAAGGCCAGTCTCCCATCCCCCCATGCAGACTGTCCTAGCCACACTCCCCTGCCTTCCCAGCCAACACTCCCCACTCAGCATTCAAAGATCACATTAAGAACAGTCCCAGTTCGTCACAGTATGTAAATGCCTACATCCGTTACAACACCCCCAATACCCTTATTAAGTAATAGAAACACCCATACTATAATTATACCCACCCCTATTGGCTGATTACAACGTTATGCATATTATACACACATCTTTACCTTAAAAATGCATTACTTTGCAGTGATTGTTGCTACAAGTTCCCTTAATCAGCAGTTCTCAGGGGAGGGAGGAAGGGGCCATGAGCAGTTCTCATTTATATAGCTGGGAAAGGAAGGAAGGAGGAGATAAGTTATTTACAAAAAGGTATCCTTTATACAACTATATTTCTTATGTAGCTGCAACACTTATCTATCCCCAACAAGCTGAAGAGGAGGGCGAGGGATGACACTTATCTATTAAGCGAAGAAACAGTGCCTGCCTGTGACTCTACTCCCTAATATCATACCAGCAAAGCAGCGGTTTCCCAGGTCTCTGCTTAACCCTTACATATCCCAACACTCCCCCACTCTTTACAAAGAAGGGCCCTTCCTTTTTGCACACTGAACGGCAGGGCATTCAGGTTGGAGGCCCTGGCTCCAGTTAGCCCGATACCTTGATCCACTGGTCATGCTACAAGGAAAGAGAGACGGCAGGTCACAAAAGGGGTAAGCCCGCTCAATTTACAGGTATGGCTTCTGGGAAGAGGCTAGGGCACCACATAATTTTAAACACCCCATGAATATGATTAATAATACAAGTAATATGAATAACATCCCTACAACATGAGTAATACAACCAAGAAGCGAATGAGTGTCCATTAGGCCTGTCCGAAGGCACAGGTTACATTAGTCCAAGTACAATTAGCAGGCAATTTAGTAGCTAGTTGGAAGGCATTTATTCCTTGAAGGGACTGGGCTTCCAAGACCTGCGTTCGGCGTTGCTTGGCCTAGAGCTGCTCCTACAGTGTTCATGTGTTCTTGTCCATATTATGAGTACATTGAATATTTACAGAGAAACGGGGTATTGTCCAAACCAGCTCGACCACTTGGTATGGGATTGTGTAATGCACTGGCTTGATTGTTCACAGCAATGAGTTCCACAGATCCATTTATGCAGCAAAGTTCCAATGGCAGCATGTAGATGTGTGTAATTGTGCCAGATGCTGGTGCACTTGTACTCCCAAGTGTTATATTACAGAATTGTGCACTCTCCCAGTAGAACACTTATACCCCCTATTCATTACACCCAATTGTTCATTTCTGGCACAGGCCACTGGACCTGCTTTTTTATGGCCATTGAGGAGGGGCATATTTAAATATTTTTGGACAAATAATTGCTAACTGAATTATTGTCTATTTTACACCATTTCATTCTCCCTATTTATTCTCCAGTGGTTCCCAGTGAGCTCTTCCCTTTTTTATTATTCCCATAGAGCTCATGGTGACCACCTTAGTTGCCGTTTTATTCCAAGGTACCACTGCAGCTATTACCCAGGTGCTAGCCCCCTAGTTGAGCATTTTGTATTTCCATACACCCCTTTCCCCCAATGTTAGCCTTTTGTAGCCATCCCCCACCCATGTCACAAGGTTCCCTGTTCATTGAGTTAACCGCAGGTTCACCTTTGCCGCCCCTTTTTATCCCATTGCAATTTCAGATAGTTGCTGTGCCAGTAGTTCATTAATTTGTTGTTGAAGTTTTACATTTTGGCTTATTAATTATTTAGTTACCCAACGGTCCCCCAGATTTCATACACTCAACCCTGTGGTTCCTGCTGCCCATAGATCCCTTCTATGTATGTGCTGCAGTTGGGGTGTACCCACTCCACCCACCATTCTTTGGTGTGTACCACCCATTCATGCAATGGACTGAAAGGACACATTGACGAGCTCCGGTTGCACCTGTTCCCACAGTGGCTTCCACACGTTCACCCATAAGGAAGTATTTCCAGCTCCGCACTGCGGCCAGCTTAAATCAGGATTCTTCCAGCTTGGCATTCATATTATATGTAGGGTTACATTCTGCAAAGTGGTTAAATTGTCATATTCCCAGCATCCCAGGGGAGACTTCATGACCAGTCTGGTATGTACATAACTGCACGCTTAAGGATTGTCCTTTATAGAGGTATTATTATGATTACACATGGTAACACCACACCTCAATTATGGAAGCCCATAACCCAAACACCCCAGGAGGCGAGAGTTATATTTTTGGGGCCCTTCATGATAAACCACATGTCTGGATGACTGTTTTCCACTATCATTCGTTATGGCATATTTTAAGGAATACCGTGCAATATTTCCTGATAAATTTGATATTTTTTTACTGGGTTAGGATTCTCCCCTTCAATTCATACACCATATACTGACATTACCAAATTCCCAAGGGGCGTTAGTAGTACAGTTTTGTATGGGTATATTCTTAAGGTTCTTATTTGCCTTACACCACTTGGGGGTGTAACAGTTCACATGTTTCCTCCCTTTGTTACTTCACATCGCTGGATTTGGGTAGGGCTTATAATAGCAAGATAGCAGCAATGATTGTTCTATTCCAGGCCAGGGCATCCTTGTTTTCTCTTTGTGGATTTATTTGTAAGATGCATGCAACGGAATTTATTTATACCCATTTTTAACTCCCTACTCTATGCCTTTTATTTGCATGCAATAAACCCATTTTTATACTCCATTTTTTGTTTTTAATAGCAGCAGGCTGGGCCCCAACTGGTCAAAGACTAGGTAAGGAACCTTTCATTTAGGAAGTGGGAATGGATGGTGTTCTCCTGGAATGCAGTACATCACTTGATTCCCCCCATTGGGTAGACCGTGATCTCCAGGCAGGTTATACCATGCACTGACCTTGCTGCTATATGTGTTAACCCTCCTTGTACAATATTTACCAAAATAACAGTAATAACAAGACAACACAAAACACATAACATAATCTTTGTTGTGACAGTAGACCCATGGTGTTCTGAGTTGTTCTATCACTGGTGTCAGCTTGCCCATAATGTCTGAAAAACAAAATAAACATTTCCCAGCCCCTTGGTGGGGGCAGATTATTGCTTAAAAATACCCCTTCTTTTTACAATTTTTTTTTCTGACTGCAGGAAAAAACAGAAGAATTAATTCCATACTTTTTTTGTTTTATTTTATAGGCAAGCTAGGTTTTTACCCTTAAGTGGAAAGGGTGAATTATTCCACTGTTTATTTATGAAATGTATGAGGTTGTGTAACTCAGTTTTCCTTTTTGTACAACGGAGCAGATTTGTAATGGCTTTTATGCTGTGCCAAACTTGAAGTTTATTCACAGGTAAGAGCTGAGAGGCAGTATTACCATGAGACCTTTGACATGAAATTTGCTTTCAATTACCGTTTTTAGCATGCTTAAAATTTTTGCAAAAAATTATACAAATTATACATTGTTATGGGTTACTTACTAGCATTTATAAAAAAAATTAACATTGTGACAGTTAGATTACTTAGAGCCACTTTGGCTGCTTGCTGCCTGCAACTAGGTTGATGGAAGAATTCTTTTCCTGACTTAGTTGTGTCTACACCGGGGCGTAGATCAGCTTAGTTACATCATACAGGGCATGATTTACTTACTTGATGCCCTCAAAATGACTTTTCATTTCAAAATGTAAGCTAAATAGACTGAAACAGGTATAAGAAGGTGAAAATCAAAATGAATCCTATTGATTAACTTGAAATAAAAAACCAAAGGTTTTTAGGGTCACAAACATTTTTGAGATTTCAACTTTTCATCCCGATTTGAGACTGCAAAATTTTTCGAACTCCTGAAAATATTTGCAGGACAGGAAACTATTTCCCACTTAGTTCTATTCAATACCTCTGTTTGCCATTGGATGGCATATGGCAGTTGAGGATTTATTCACTTTCTCTGCTTACCATTTTAAACAAGGACAAGCATGGCACAGTCAAAATATTGACGGTCATGCTTAAGATGACCAATAGTACAAAAATCAATGCAGTGTATCCCAAATGGTGCAAAAGTTCTTCTACTCTCCAAATTAACACTGGCTTCATGTTCAAGCATCTTACTAACATCAGTGACAGACATATATATCTTTGCATCATGCTCAGTAAGAACCCAGAAGAATCACTTTGGGTATGTCTACCCATTTACATTTGTGCAGCACAGGGAGAACCTCCCAACCCAGGTCAACAGACTCATGCTAGCTTGGCTCAATTTAGTGCTCTAAAAATAGTAGTATGACTGTTGCAAGCTATCTACCTGAGCTTATACCTAGGGGGTCAGATGGGCTTGAGAGCCCAAGCTACCACCTAAGCCATAACGGCCATGTTGCTATTTTTAGTGCACTAGCTTAAGCCAATCTAGTGTGGGTCTGTCTACCCAGGCTGCGAGGCTTGCACCCTGTTGCAATGTGGATATACTCCTTTGGGGCCAGCTAAAAAGGATTCATTTTCTTTGGTAGCCTGGTTTATCATGCATAGCAGTGAGTACTTCTGTTTCAAGGTGCTAGCTTCTGTGCACTGTAACCAATTTTCTTTCTAGAGGCTGGGAGACAGAATTTCCAAGGTATTTAGGCTCCGAAAGATGCTGCTAGGTGCCTAGTGAGGATTTTTAAAAGCACTTAAACAGAATTAGACACCGAACTTGCTTAAGAGCTTTGGAAATCCCACAAGGTGCCAAGCAGTATTTTAGGTATCTACCATATATACTCGTTCATTAGCCCGTTCATTTATAAGATGACCCTCCAAGATGGTTAGGCAAAAATAGCAAAAACTGTATGACCCTTTCATAAGCCGACCCTATGTTTCAGGGGTTGGCAAACTTTGGCTCCTGGCCCATTAGGGTAAGCCGCTAGCAGGCCTGGACATTTTGTTTACCTGGACCGTTCACAGGCACAGAGCCCCTCAGCTCCCAGTGTCTGTGGTTTGCCGTTCCCAGCCAATGGGGGCTGCGGGAAGTGGCGCTCCAGGTAAACAAAACAACAATGTATTAGATATTCAATTCAATGATTCCATAGATTTTAAAATCATCAAATTTTGGTGTAGAACCATTTATAAGCTGACCCCCACTCTTTGATGCATCGCTTTTTTACCAAAAATATTCAGCTTATGAACGAGTATATACGGTAAGTACTTTTGAAAATTTGGCCCTAGATTTTTTTGACACTCTATACAGAATCCCATCACTCAGTGCCTATTTTCTTTACAGTTTAAGGTGTTAAAGTACCATCCCTATCACAGCATCTTTAATGTCTTTAAGGTGACATTAACTTGATTTTCCACACAATTACACTATTTATCACAAAATTATTGAGAGGAATACCTTGGAAGAATGTCTTTCCAAAATATAGATAACTGCAGAATATTTTTTGTCTATTTCTCTGCCTGGTTAATTGACACTTTTTGAGACTGTTTTAATTATCTAACTTGTACACATCTTTACATGCAGTCCCAAAATAGCAGAGACAATCTCTGTATGTAAAGTTGTAAACGAACTTTGTGTAGAATTCCTAGTGTTGAGACAGACCTATGAAAAATAATCCTGATCCATTCTCATAAAGTTCCACAGAATCCAGAATGCTTCCTCCACCTATTCCTCTTTCATTCTAAGAAGTAATTAGTGAGAATTAGCAATGTTCTATGGTCACACATAGCCAAATGGAATTATTAGACTTTAGCTACACCAATTTAGAAAACAGAGAAAATGGTCTATGATGTTTTATGTGGATGCAGCTTCCTCCCAAGTGTGACTGTTCCTAGTGTTTCTTCCTGTAGGACCTCTTTGTCCTTGCTCCCAGTTTCATTTTGCCTCAAAAAGACTCAAGTTTTTATTCTTCATGATTGGCACTCATAAGACTGATTTAGTTTGGCTGCCAGTGTGAGTCAGAAGAAGAGCTCTGCCTCTATATTTAGGGTTCTTCAATAACTTGATATCCCATCACATAGCATTTTTGGCCTTTCGTGTTTGAAAAGCAGATTCTGTGTTCACCATTGAAAATCTTGGTTACATTCCAGAACAATGGTACAGAATTCAGAAGAAGCCCTAGATTATAGCTTATCATGCAAGATGGGAATGTTCTACAGATTTCAGATAAAAGAAGACCAATTACATGGTTGAGAAGTAAAAATAAAGTATTTTAATGTGTTTATACAAAGTGAGTTTGTTTATACTTCCCTTGGACCATCACATCTTAAAAAAAAGTCTTGTTTTACTAACTTTAATATTGTTACAAATTCCCAAAGAAAGAAAATAACTTTGAAAGTTGAGTATGGAAAAACAACCTTTTTTTATTTTTTTGCCCTTTTCTGACTTTTGAGGTACTCGGATATTTGCAAAGCTTATTTTGAAAGTCAAATGAAAAATAATGAACTCATATCAACTAAGCCACCAAGTAGTTAGGTTTCCAGGGGATGGGGAGAGGGAAATACATTTTTTATCTAAGAGATAAAGAGCCTAGATTTTCATGAAAGTTGCTGAAAGTTAGATGAGCAATTAACGGAGTGGGATTTTTCAACTGCAAAGTTGATTCTTGGTAGGCTATGCCAAGTGACTTTTTGAAAAAGATGTTTATTTTTAACTTTGGGGGCTTTACTGTTACTAGAAACTAATATTAAAAATTCTAATTTGTAATTCAAAAAGCGTGCAAACAAGTTACAGATTCCAATTACAAATGTGTATTTTTCATCCATGTTTTATGTCTAGCTGGAGGCCACTAAGAACACAGGGTTTTGTAGTTTGATCCCTATAGAAAGAGTTCATATTTATTTATTAATTTGGATTTCATTCTAAAAGAAACGTCCCACAGCCATACACACCACTGACAAACTGCCCAGTTGTTTGTCTATGTTATATCATGTCTTTACACTGTAAACACCCAGGGACTATCATTTATTATGTATCAATTTAGTTCCTAGCACAATGGGGCCCCAACTTGGTTGACACCTCTGGCAATATAAATCTTTAATATTATATTTTTAAAACACAGTGTCATAGGAATTGTAATACATAACTCCATCCAGAGTAGCAGCATTTCTCCAGCCCCCATGCTACACGCACTGAAGCTGTGAGTAACTTTAAACATAGCAGGACTACTCACATGGTTGAAATTATGCAAGTGCTTCAGTGCTGTATTAGTTCCATTGTCTTATCATCAGTTAGCAGATGCAATGGCATTTGAAGTGCTTTTTAACCATAAACTGACAGATTAGTGTTGTCCTGCACCCTAGGACACATAGTACATGGTTGCAAGTAGTCCTGCTTAATGGACCATTCTGGGTACCCTTGGTGCACAACTTCCCTCTAAAGGTGCTGGGCTGCCGACTTGGTCATGTTCCCCTTACACCTTTCTCCACATTGGTTGCAAATATGGTAGCATGTCCTCTAGTGATGGTGTACCATGCACACTCCCTATCCCTGCTCTCTGGAGTTCTTGGGAGGCAATGTGCCTATTCAATTGAAAATGAGGCATATGGATGTCATGTTGGCCCAAGGATATGTCTATGTAAGAGCTAGCTCTTCTAGATGTTCCTCTGAGTTGCCTTGCAAGGGAGAAGAATTTGTGTGTTGCAGGAATTCTGAGGAAAAGCTGGGACTAGAACACGGATCTGCTCACTCCCAGGCATGTGACTCACACATAAGACCTTCCTTCTTAGCAGCATGATTTATATTATAAGAGAAAAAGATTTACAACCCAATAATAAAATATCCCCTCTGCCCTGGTATTGTATGATTGTATTCATTACCGATCATTAAGAAATATCTTTTTAATAATCAAGAGGTGACAGGTGCAGTTAGAACTAGGACAGATCCAAACAGTGAGGATCCAGTACCATGCCCTTTATTCCTCAGTAGGTTAAACAAAAGCCCTGTATCCAAACACCCCTGTACTTTCAGGAAATTGAAATCCAGCTCTAGATACAAACGTTGCAGCTCATGTTCAATCCCTGTAGCACTTGTTGGGTATTCCCTTAAAGAAATACAACTAAGCCCAGTGCTGTCTGTACAGAAAAAGTAAAATGCATAATCACAACCAGGTAGGTGCTGCTTTATGTCTGACACTGCTGAGTCATCTGAAGTACCTCCCTCCCTTTCTTGGGTTACCAGGAATATTGAGTTACTTATTTATCTTCAGTCATTTTGCTGGGCCCTGGCAGGCTAGGTTTTTTATTGCAGTAGGTCTTTGTTTAGACATGGTATGAGCTGCTGTGATTTCTTTTAGCTGCACCTATTCCATTACTCTTTTTGTGGAAGTGTGGAACTGAAGACTATTTTACAAACAGGGCTCTTCATCACAGTTAAGAAAATTAAGCAAAATTGAGGTCAGCTTTGAACCTGCATCAGATTAAATACAGTCATTGTAACCAGAACTATGTAACCTTGACACTTAACCATGAAAAGTAATAAATAGCTGTAGTAAGAAAAAGGAGCCATTACATTGTCTAATTGTTTATAAAGGAACGCTGTTAATTCATGCAATTAGCAATGAGGAAAACAATCAGCTAAGGTGAACTGATAGACATAAGTCAATAGGTAAATGCTGACCTTTAATTAATCACCAAATAGTCTATAACATAAATTGTCATGACTCTTGGCTTTGATCATTCCTAGTAAGTCTTTCAATGATATCATGAATGAAAGGATGAATGAGAAACTGACATGAAAAGTAAGTATAATGGGCTATTCTAAAGGGGGGGGGGGAACCCTTCATCTCTTTATACCCTTAATTTTTTTTTAAATTCTTATTTTGTTGACCAGTAAGTGCCATTTTCTAACCCACCTTTTCATTGTGGTGCAGGTGGTCTATATGCTTGTGATCTTGCTCTTCAATTTCAATTTGAAACTGATCTACTGTATACTGCTTTTTCAACACATTTCAATCAGCCCAAAAGAATGCAGCACAACTCATTTTACTTCTCTTTGCTGATTCATGTCTCCTTTCCTTTTCACTTCGTTTGCTTTCTATCTAGCCACTCAATTGCTTAAAATATTCCCTCTTACTTTGAACGTCATCACTCCAAACTAGGGTGACCAGACGTCCCGATTTTATCAGGACTGTCCGATATTTCCTTGTTTGTCCCGCATCCCGACCGATGTGCAGTCAGGACACTGGATAAACAAGGAAATGCTCCGGAGCCCGGAAGTGCTTGCCCCCCGCCCCCCAGCCTCGACCCAGCCCCGACTCCGTCCCCTCCTCCCCACATTGGCTCCCTCCCCGAATCCCCGCCTCTTCCCAAGGCTCACCATTCCTCCTCCCTCCACAAGCACTGGAGGGAGGCCCCGGAGACACAGGGGGAGTGCGGGGCCGGGGTGAGTAAGAGTCCAGCCTGGCCCGAGCACGCAGGACTCAGTCGGGCGGTAGGGAGAGTAGTGGGGCAGCCTGCAGGGCCAGGCGGCAGCTGTTCTCCCCCCCAGCAGCAGGACTCAGGAGCAGCCGCTGCTGCAGCTCCCACTGCCGTGGGGGGAGGAATCAGCCGATGGCCAAGCTCGGCAGCTGCGGCTCCGGCACTCAGGCCCGAACCCCCCGAGCCTGGGCCTGCTGTGGGAACCCAGCAACGTGCATGCTGCACCCAGCCCCTGGCCAGTTGCGTCTGGGCTGCTGCCCAGCTGGTGCCGTCCCGCGGTGGCCCCAGGGCGGAGGCATCGGCAGCCCAGGCCCGTTCGTTCCCTTGCAGGACCTGAGCGAGACAAGGGGGCTGGGGCCTGCTGCCCCCACTCCGGGGCCGCTGCGGGATAGCACCAGCTGGGCAGCAGCCCAGATGCGATTGGCCAGGGGCTGGGCACAGCGTGCGCGCTGCTGGGTCCCCGCAGCAGGCCCGGGCGCCAGAGCCGCAGTCGCAGCCGCCGAGCTTGGCCATCGGCCTCTTCCTCCCCCCGCGGCAGTGGGAGCTGCAGCAGCGGCTGCTCCTGAGTTCCGCTGCGCAGGTGGGGAGAACAGCCGCTGCCTGGCCCCGCGGGCCGCCCCCCTACTCTCCCTACTGCCCGACTGAGTCCTGCCTGCTCGGGGCCAGGCCGGACTCTCACTCACCCTGGCCCCGCGCTTCCCCTGCGTCTCCCGGGCCTGCCTCCAGCGCTTGTGGAGGAAGGGTGTTTTTTTTTTGCCCCACCCCCCCGCCACGCCCCTCCATGTCCCGTTATTTGGCTTGGATGATCTGGTCACCCTACTCCAAACTACCCTTAGCAACCTCTTTCCTGTTATTCTTTCCTTTTCCCTGCCTTCACTTACCTTCTTGTTAGAGAAGGAGCAGGAGAACCCAGAGGCAGATTGAGTAGATGGGCTTCTTTATTGCGGTACTTGTTCCCCTCGACCCAATTGTTGAGTAAGCACAGAATTAGTTACCTCACACTCCTTTTATCTAAGTTAATATGTAGATATCTACATTTACTACAATGCCCACAAAACCCTTATTGAGTAATATAAACACCCATACAATTAATATTAATAGCTATATACTGAATATAATTATTCCAGCCCCTGATTACTGTTTACAGCATTAGCATATTCTACAGATAACTTTTACTTTGAAGATACATTTCTTTACAATAATTACAGCTACAAATGTCCTTAATCAGCAGTTTGCAGGGGAGGGAGGAAGGGCCCATGACCCCGAGTTTGTTTGTGTAGCTGGGAAAGGAAGGGAGGGGGAGATAAAACTGCTTTACCCCAAAATTCTTTTAGATCCCCACATTCCTTATGCAGCTGCAAGCTTATCAATTCTTAACAAGCAGAAGGGAACTTTATTGCAGGATGACACTTTATCTATCAAGCGAAGGAATAGTGCATGCCTGTGCCCACTCCCCAATACCATGCCAGCACACCAGTGGCTTCCCAGGTCTCTACTTAACCCTTACATATCCCAACACTTCTCATATTCTTTTTACTATGGTTCATTTTGCTGTTGCTCTCTCTTAGAGGGAAAGGGGGATTGGTATCCAGGGAGAGAGGACTGTGAATGGTTCTTGTTTCATAATCACACTTCCCTCTTAGTCCAACACAGCCTGAATTTGGCACCACAAAGCCTATTTTTTTCTCAGATTTTGGTGAGGATGGGTGTTGAAGGATAGTTAATGGCATGAAGTTTAGTGTCCAGTAGGATGACTGGTTTATACTTTGTAGGCTGGGACTGATCTGTATGGGTTGGCCATTATTCTGAACATGTCAATAAAGTAGTTGGTGAAAGAAAACTGGTTGACAATATTTGGACTTATTTAGACTTCTAAAAGGCCTTTGACAAAGTCCAACACAAGAAGCTACTAAAGAAACTAAGAAGTCATGGGATGAAAGGTAAAGTATTGTCATGGATCAAAAACTGGATAGGACACAGAAAACAAAGAGTAACATTAAATAGTCAGGTTTCATTATATTAGATCACATGTTGTTTGATTTATTTATTTAATATCTGGAAAAGGAGAAGAGCAGGGAAGTAGCAAAATTTGCAGATAACACAAAATGATTTAGGGTAGGATCAGAGAGGACTGTGAAGAACTTCAGAAGGACCTAACCAAGGTGAATAGGCAACACAACAACAGATGAAATTCAATGCTGATAAATGCAAAGTAATGCACATTGGAAGGGGAAAAAATCAACTACTTATACACCTTACAGGATTCTAAATACTTTATATGAACTCAGGAATGGGACTTGGGCATCATTGTAGACAGCTCAGCATAAACTTCTGCTCAATGAATGTGTAGCTGCTGTTCAAAATATAAAGATGTTAGGATACATAAGAATGGGATGAAGAATAATACAGAGAATATTACAATGGCTTTAGATAAATCAATAGTCTGGCCTCATCTGGAAAACTGCGTACAGTACTGGACACTTCATCTCAAAATGGATATTGAACAATTAGAGCGGTTTCAGAGATGGGTGACAAGAATGATCAAAAGCCTGGAAAAACTTTTATATGAAGGGAGATTGGAAAGATTGGGATTCTTCTTTGAGTGCTGGCCTCTATGTGTATTCCACACATGGGCACACATGTGTGCCATGCACCCATTCTTCCAAGCAGTGTCCATTGACCTTCATGTATGCAGTACCTTCCCATGTTTTTCCACCTGAGGGTACAAAGGGCAGTGTGGGTCGACACCTCTTGAGTTCCTTCTTACCACTGCATGGCATGAGACAGAATTGTGTCCTCCTTCACTATTGCACAGTCTGTAAAAATTATTGTAAAATCATTGTAAATTGTTATATTTATGTGGATATCACAAATATTCAGAGTTATCAAAGTTAATTATCAGTATTTTGGAAGGATTAACAACCTGCACGATTAAGGATACAATTCTGTCACAGAGATCACAGTTTCCATGACTTTCCGGGACCTCCGGGACTTCTTCTGTGGCAGGGCTGGAGCAGCTGTCAGCCCTGGGGCCACAGAACAGAGGGACAGTGGCCAGCCCTGGGGCAGCCAGAGCAGCAGCCCCCAGAACAGACAGCCCATGGCCAGACCTCGGGCCACCAGAGCAACAGCCAGCCCCAAAGCAGCAGCCCTGGAAAGCTGGATGACCAGCCCCCAGCTGCCTGAACATTGACCATCGGACTGGCGGCCAGCCCCAGTCCCGCTAGAGCAGTGGCTGGGGTTGGGTCAGAGGCCAATTAATTACTTAATTACTTAATTGGCCTCTCAGAGTTAGTAAGACAACTCCCACCTTTTCATGCTCTCTGTATGTGTGTATATATCTCCTCAATATATATTCCATTCTCTGCATCCGAAGAAGTGGGCTGTAGCCCACGAAAGCTTATGCTCAAATGAATTTGTTAGTCTCTAAGGTGCCACAAGTACTCATATTCTTTTTGCGGATACAGACTAACACAGCTGCTACTCTGAAACCTGTCAATAGCTTTCATAATCTCAGATAAATCAATGTTTCACTCCCCATCTTTCTAATTTAAATTTTTTGGAACACATTTTCCCTTCTCTTCCTTTTTTAGAATCTCTCTCATTTTAATCCAGTCTCAAAATCTTTCTCTTTTTCTCTTCATGCTACTTCTCCTAATGAAATAATGTCTCTGGTTGTAACCACAAATTTTGTTCTCACGGAGGTCTTTCGGTTGTTGATGTGTTTATTAATTATCATTAAAAACAACGAGGAGTCCTTGTGGCACCTTAGAGACTAACAAATGTATTTGGGCATAAGCTTCCATGGGCTAAAACCCACTTCATCAGATGCATGGAGTGGAAAATACAGTCGGTAGATATAAATACACAGCACATGAAAAGATGGGAGTTGCCTTACCAAATGGGGGGTCAGTACTAACGAGCCAATTAAATTAAGGTGGAAGTGGGTTATTCTCAACAGTTGACAAGAAAGTGTGTATACTAAGGGAGGAAAAATCACTTTTGTAGGGCTAATGAGGCCAATGTAATCAAAGTGGCCCATTTCAAACAGTTGACAAGAAGGTGTGAGTATCAGCAGGGGGAAATTAGATTTTGTAGTGACCCATCCACTCCCAGTCTTTATTCAGGCTTAATTTGATGGTGTCCAGTTTGCAAATTAATTCCAGTTCTGCAGTTTCTCATTGGAATCTGTTTCTGAAGTTTTTTTTTGTTGAAGAATTGCCACCTTTAAGTCTGCTATTGAGTGTCCAGGGAGACTGAAGTGTTCTCCTACTGGTTTTTGAATGTTATAATTCTTGATGTCTGATTTGTGTCCATTTATTTTTTTGCGTAGAGACTGTCCAGTTTGGCCAATGTACGTGGCAGAGGGACATTGCTGGCACATAATGGCATATATCACATTGGTAAATGTGCAGGCGAAGGAGCTCCTGATGGTGTGGCTGATGTGGTTAGGTCCTACGATGGTGTCCCTTGAATAGATATGTGAACAGAGTTGGCAACGGGGTTTGTTGCAGGGATTGGTTTCTGGATTAGTATTTTTGTTGTGTGGTGTGTAGTTACTGGTGAGTATTTGCTTCAGGTTGGGGGGCTGTCCGTAAGCGAGGACTGGCCTGTCTCCCAAGGTCTGTGAGAGTGAGGGATCATCCTTCAGGATAGTTTGTAGATCCTTGATGATGCACTGGAGAGGTTTTAGTTGGGGGCTGTAGGTGATGGCTAGTGGCATTCTGTTACTTTCTTTGTTTGGCCTGTCCCGTAGTAGGTGACTTCTGGGTACCCTTCTGGCTCTGTCAATCTGTTTCTTCACTTCAGCAGGTGGTATTGTAGTTTTAAGGATGCTTGATAGAGATCCTGTAGGTGTTTGTCTCTGTCTGAGGGATTGGAGCAAATGTGGTTGTATCTTAGAGCTTGGCTGTAGACAAGCTCTAATTGTCATTGTTATCATTGTTTACTTCCTTTCTGTGTCCTTCTCTTATCTTTCCCCAAAACCTTGGATCACCGCTGGTATATAAATAAAAAAAAATGTAATTTGTATAAAAACACATTACACCTTTACTTGCACTATATGATATTTAGAAAGAAGGGGCTGTATAAGGGAGATAGAGAAAAGAAATGACATTGAGGCAAAGAGAAAAGAGACACAAATGCAGGTTAAGTTATTATCAGATACGATTACATACAGCCCTATAAAGCTAGAAAGGAAGCAGACAAGTAGACAGCAAAAAGATAACTGGCGCTTCAGTATTAATTATTTTGAGGTTATAATGTGTACACTGTAGTGTCAGCAGTTAGCATTTTCTATTAGGAACCATGTGAAGATATTACATACTGCCTCTGTAAAACTCTGAGGAATTTGGGACGTGTGGGAAGCTGGCAGACACAGTACTTGTGGTGTGTCTGGAATACAATTGCTGTTCCTATGTGCACAAATTCTGTACAGTGTGTCTTTGTCCATTCGTAACACTAAGATGCTCACCACAGTGGATTTCACATCATTGCCACCAGCACAACCAATTTATGATAATTCCTGGGACCCTTCCTATATAAGTGTTATTTGGCTACAAGAGCAGCACTGGGACACTCAGATAGTCAAAAGCCACTATTTTACATCTCTGCCTCAGCCTGGTTATTTCTGCAACACTCAGCACAGCAATAGCACAAGGAACATAACATATTAAGGAGCTACTTCTTGAGTTCCCCCTCCCCTGCTTTGACTAAAATGCTCAAGTCAGGCAGTTACTAATAGTCAGTCAAAATATCTGCACATTTTGGGCCAGATTCCCTCTCCCAGACTGGCTCCTTTTTTGTATCTTGTGTCTTGGATGGGTACATACGTGGGGTGGCTAGTCCCTCCTGCTTCTTTCATGGGCTATACTCTATTTTTAGCACACTAGTTTGACTAGAGCTAGCATGGGTATTTCTCCTTAAGCTAGAATGTATACCTCCAGCTCCAAGTGTAGACATACCCCAAGTTGGTGCAACTTATATGGTGAAGAGGAAGAAATAGGTGTACAAATCTGTAAGTGCAAGTATGGGATGGCATGGGAGTTACACTAACTTACACTCCCTTACATTCATCAATTTCAGGACCATGAATCAGTCTATTCCCTAGAAATGAACTCTCCCCTCCCCTCAACCCCATGTTGTAGATCACACTTGATCAGATTTTCAAATTTAGGCACAGGCAATTGTATGCATACATTTTCATGAGCCTACTTTATAAACACAAAGACCCAATATGCATGCACAAATCAGGTATTTCCATACACACATGGCAAGTTAAATGCCTAATTTCCATATATGCATACAAATAATGTTGTTTGCATACACATCATATACTTACAATTATAAATTATGTATATGCAAATCTATGTATGCAATTGCATGTGCCTAAACTTGAAAAATCTGTCTCAAAATGAAATACTACAATGGAAAAGTTTATTTCTGAGAAAAATAATCTGTACTAATTTGTGGTTCTGGTTCACTTTTTAAAGTTACACAGAGAACAAGGAGATACAGGCAATATGACTGGCTAATGTACAGGATGTTTCTAACTATCAGAGGGGTGAAGTTCTGGAACAACCACCCAATCGGAGTTGTGGACCAAATTAGTTTTAAGACAGAGCTTGATAAATTTCTGTGTACGATTGTACAATGGCGTTACCTGTGGTGATGTGGGGGACCGGGGTTGGTGGCCTAGGGGGTCCCTTCCATTCCTAAATCTCATGCTTTAGGTCTTCAGATGGTTGCCTGAAAAGACCAGGAAGGAATTTTTTCCTTCCTGATGTACTTCTGAGATTTCCCCCCCCCCTTTCTCTGAAGCATAAGAAATGGCCATGGCTGGAGATGGGACACTCGATGGGATGGGGTGGTGCTCTAAGGTGGTACAGAGACTCCTTTTTCTCAGGTGCTTTAACTGGTGGGTCTTATCACATATTCAGGCTCTAACTGATCTCCATATGTGATATCAGGATCGATTTTTCCCCCAGGTCAGATTGGCAGGGAACTTGGGAGTTATTTATTGCCCTCAACTGCAGTGTGGAGCACAGATCGTTTGCTGGGATCACACAGACATATCTCACGAAATCAATTCCCTGCCATCGGAGGGGCCTCAGACATTGGTGCCCCTCAGTCTCTCCTATTCTAATAGCACACAATAGTTTAGTTTCCTGAGGTCTGTAATACTTCAGTCAAATGCTGATTAGGCTCAATACAGGGTAGCTGGGTGGGGTTGAGTGGCCTGTGGTGTGTAGGTTTGGTGAGATGATTTGGTGGTTCCTTCTGACTTTGAAGTCTGGCTCTATGTGAATGCTATAGAAGTGTGCTCAAAAGTACATATCAGCAGAAACTGCTTCATCTACAGAAACACAATCCACACACCTCTGTTTCTTTCATTTTTCAGCTTGCAATAGCACTACTGGCCTTGGTACAGAACATTTTTTCTGGGGATTAATGAGATTTTGTATCCACTGGTCCCCAAGAAAAGCCCTGCATCTGATCCTTATTGATTAGGCAGAAATAGTATCAAGTTACTGCACATGTTTCCTAGAGGTCATTATGCCTCACAACAGCATTTGTATTTTCTTCCCATTTATTCCACAGCAGCAGCAAGTAAATGAAAAGAATGTGTCCTGGCAGGATTTCTTAATGCTGTCCTTCTGAACAATGCTGTAGCATGTTGTACAAAAGAGATGTACAGGAAAAGGAAGCCACGCTACAGCATGATTATGTTAACAACACTTCCAGAAAGATTATCACAAGGTAATTGGATACATGTCTCTCTCAGCTAGCTAATCGTGGCATTTATGCAATAATGCTTGATTCTGAGTAGGTATGTCAATATTTGGTCTCTTACCTTGCTCTTTCCCTTGACCTTTCCGGCATGAAGCTGATTCTTTTCTGGTAGGTGACAGCAGAGATCATGCTACCTCCTGTTCAACAAGACCCTTTTCACCTTCTTCTCCCTACCATGAGAACAGGCATGAATGCAGTATGCTGCAATGGCAAAACTGTTGAAGAGCGTATCTGTAAAACTGAGAGTAATCAGTGCCATAAGTCTAAATCACTGTTTCTCTAGAAAAGAGAGCATAGCTATTTGAAAATGACAATTTAACTCCTTGGTAGTTGTTGCAAAGTACATACTGTATTCTGTAGGCCAAATTCTGCTCTCAGTTACACGAGCAGAAATCTAGGATAACTCCACTGACTTCAGTGGAATTTCTCCATATATAGACCCAGTGTAACTGACAGAAGAACTGAATGATACTGTTATCTATCTATCTATCCTGTATTGATCTTATCTCCCCATCCATCCTTTCATAGTTGATGAAGAGAAATATATTCTCTAGAAACTTTAAAGTGCCAGAGCTTTTAAGAATGCCCCATAAGAGAAATCTGTCTATTGAGAAAGCTGCTTTACATTTCAAAGATATTAGAGTGTTTCACTTTTGTGTGCTATAGAGAATATCTAAAGGCTTCCAGTGGGATACAATATTCATTCCACTTAAAATGAAAAGCACCTTTGATATTGGAACATATTTATGAAACAGTGAATGTAGAGCTGTGCTTTCAGTTTCACAGTAATCCACGAAAGGATTATACGGAGGCACAAGATAAGTACAAGTACATGAAATAATTTGTGCGTGTACAATAAAAAGAACAGCTAAAGGAAAATTAGCTATATTGATTAGTAGCTAACTCCCTTCTTTTTTCAATTTTGACTCAAACGCACAGTTTAGATAGCAAACACTCTCACCTGAATTGTTGTAAATAACACTTTGATCAAGTAACTAAAGAAAAAACTCCAGCATCATTTCTTTTGTACCTATAGGCACTAGAAGCAAGTGGCTATATTTATTCTCTGACCCACAGATACAAAATAATGAACATTAAAAACAGGGTTAGCAGTGAAGAAAGCACGAGTGGAATCATACATTCTTTTTTTCTTTTGCTGAATAATCCCCTCTCCAAAATCTTAAAAACCACAGCTTTATCTTTTTTCTGTTTGTGAATTATCTATAAACAGACTTATTTTTTAAACAAATATATTCATTATCCAAAGTTATTTTACAAATGTTTTATGCACACAAATTTTAGCCTATGGATTGCTCACTGGCTATTAGCCATGACAATTACTTGCTTTGAGTACTAGCTGTTCATAATTCCTTATTTGCATTCTACAGCTGATCTTCTAAGTCACAGGGTATTGGTTCTGCTTCCTGAATTACATGTTTGAAAAATGTATAAATTAAAGAGGGTTTGAAAAAGAAACAACTGGCAGGAACATTTGATCAAATTCCAACAACAATTTAAAACATCCCTGTGAGTATTTACAAGATGTTAGCTCTCCACAATATTCTAGCAAACAAAAAAAATTCCTTATTTTAATATTAATGGGGTACAATGGATTAAATGCTGTTTCACAGAAGATCCTTTCACATACAAAAGCAGTGGTCCCAGGGGCAACTGTAGAAGCTCTGGAGCAGTCCATCTCAAACTGTGGAACATGATTTCTGGTTGGTCAAGTGGTACGAGCTTCTCCTCATTTCCAGCTGCCAAATTACATTGAAAGAAACTAAAATATCTTAAAGACTTTGCTAATTTCCTTTTCAATGTTATGCCATCACAAATGGGAGGGGAGCTAACCAAGGAAGATCACTAAGTGGAGGGACATGATGCTGCATAACAGTTTCTCTACTAGGATGTGGGCTACACTAAGAAAGGGCTTAAAAGCTCATGGTCTAGAAACACTTACAGAAATATTTTATATGGATGGAGTGGTGTCTAGAGTCTGTTTAGGGCCCAGTGGGGCATTGTGGCGAAGTTTTGGCATGCAGCTATCGGTGAGGATTTGCACTGCAGCAGACTAAAATGAATCGGCAGCTGGTGGAGGGGAGCAGGAGAATGAGTCAATTTTCTGAAGGCTGTGATGATTAATCAAAGCGTGTGGAGCAGGTGGAATCAGGATTTGCTCTGAGTAGTTATATTTTAAAACGATGTCATTTGGAAGCATATTAGTGGTGGACAAAATGTGCCCTCCCTCACTTTCATTCTCTTTTTTTACTTTTATTTTAAGATATAATTTTCCATTTTCCTAACTTAGATCAGGTGGCTTGTGCCTATAAATTCCTACACTTCCCAGTGGCTCAGTTATCCTTTCAGGAGGCAGCACAGCCTGCCTGTCCCTGCAATGAAACTTTAGTTTGAATAGGCCTGACTTTTTCTTTACTATTTGTCTCTTTTTTTTCTCCTCTCCCTCTTTTCCTCTCTCATTTTCAATCTCTTTTCTTCTTTCTCTTTTCTCCTTCTCTCTCCCCATGTCTCTTCACTTTCACCAGTTCTCTGCTCTACTCTTTTCCTTAGTTGATTTACCCACCATACATTTTTAATGCCCCTCCCTGTCTTTTTTTCCTGAGCTCATTCCTGTGAGGTGTTGATCTTCTTTTCCAACATGTGGAATCTCTCTATGTCCAATGACTTCAGCAGGAGTTGAGGGACTTAAAACGCATTGCAGAATTTGGCCCAACTTTTATCTCCCCTTTCCTGTTACCTGACTCACACCATATACTTCACCAGAGAGCCCAGTGGGATATAGAGATGTATTTGGGATGGAAGGAGTAGGGAAGAAGAGAGGTAATAATAAGGAGTGAGTGGCTGGATTTGCCTTTTGAGACAGAAGTAGAAGAGAAGTTCTCTGGCCTTGAGCTGTGCTGTGGTGCAGGTACATTGCTCCAGATCATTTCAGAAGCACTAAATCACTTTATAAAAGTTTTTGTTTCCAAAAATTAAATGGTACAGATATAAACTGGTAAATAAAGTAGTTCTGTAATAACTCCATATGAAAGAAGATCTTATTATAATATATTGTCATTTGTTCCCTTTCAATTTGATAGCAACTGAATGTTATTGCTTTTTAATTTCTATTGATTGTTCCACTAATCTGGCCTTTTACAAGTCCACAGTTCATGTGCTACCAGGCTAGCTTGGAGATTCTGCAAGTTGTGTGTTTGTTTGTTTGTTTGTTTGTTTGTTTAAGTGCAGCATGGTACATGCATATAGGTTAGTTAATGTCTAAAGGTCTGGCTTTGCGCTTTTCGGTAAACGTAGCTAACAATTAACATTTTCTTCTCTAGAACAAAAATTCTAATACAGGAGCCTAATACTGAGGAAAGCTGAGTGTCGCAGTGTACGGTACATAGCGCCCTGCAGGTGCCGCCTGAGATAATCTAAGGCCAAATTGTGGCCTGGCTTGTGTAGCCATATAGAGGAATGGGGTATAAGGTGCCTGTTGCTGCCCTTCATGAGCAACCCATACTGTTGGTAGCAACACAAGGGAGATGCTACATCCCCCTGTGTGTCTGAGCAGGCAGGAGAGAGGAATGGGCGAAGTGTTGAGATCCACTCCCCAGCATACTGGGGCAGTATACAGTAAGAGACTTGGCACGGGGTACTTTCCCCCAGCACAAGAGGGAAATTGAGAGGCAGAGAGTGTCATTGAGAGAACAATGCTCAGGGCTTGTAGCAAAGCCAAGATTCAGTCCTCAGAGTGTTCTAAATTTTTTTAGCTTAACTGGGGGGTACTTCCTTTCACGGCTCAGAAAATGTCCTCACATAGATTTCCATGGACACTATAACCAAACTAATGTAGCATGGATAAGAATAACTAAATAACTTCCTGTTCTGCAATCTGCTACAGGCATACTGGACTTCTGTTTTAATTGAACACAAATCACTTAAGAAGCAGAAACATTCCCTTAAACATTCCCTATTCAAGCGAGAACAAACGTCTCTTTTTGGCTCAGTGGTGTTTTTAAATATCTATTTTCTAGTTCAATTCTGAGCACACAGAACATAAATACGGGCCAAATTCTCTGCTGGTGTAAATGGATGCTGCTCCATTGACTTTAATGCAGTTTTGTCATTTATACTAGCAGAGAACTTAGCCTAGACTAGTGTTATGCTTATAAGAAGCACATGGGATCTTTTTCAGGGAAAAAGGCAACATGCCGCGTTTATTGAAGATACAACAATTAGCATATGCATTCAATTACACCACACACACACACACACACACACACACTGTCTTGTCAGTTGATGTTATAGTTACCAGTCCAGAGTCCAAATCAATCTAGTGGCCAGCTAGGTTGATCACGGGTAGGGAGGAGCTGGGATCTGTCGGTCACGACATGATGTGCTGGGCAAGTCTTGGCAGGACGAACCCAAAGTTTCATGGTAAGGCACCCTGTTTATATAGTGATTTTTCTTTATTGGGACCAATGAGTTTTGCATCATTATGCTGTAATTAATTGTTGTTTGACGAGTGCTTTTTTTAAAAAAAAAAATTATTTTGTATTTTGTTTTTTAATTACGGTTTTTAGGGAGTTATTGCATGCTGGTTTTGATTACCGCTATTTTGTTTTTATTGATAGGTGCCTGTTTTATTTTTAGAGTCATTAATTTACCCTTTTTTGACATTTCACTAGGGGCGTGTTGCAGCCTCCTGGTGCCCTTGCATCTGTTTCTGGTTCCTTCCTTTTACAGCTGGCTCAGCGATGGCCTTTACACTTATTTTTTTATACATACATTCCTTATTCACACACAAAACAAAATTAATTTACACAGAACATTTTGAACAGGAACATTAAATTGCAATGCAAAAGAAAAACAATCATTGCATTTTTTTAATTATTTTTAAATGCTAAACCTACAACAAATTGGTGACCTTTAGAGGTCTGTCACTGCCTTGAAATCAGCACAGATATAGATTCTGGCTGATATATTTTTACCAATGGCCCATTAGGCCATTCCTTTTTGCTATTCAAAGAGGGTGGCTGGCAGGATATGATCAACTCATACACCAATTCATTTAGTACATGCTACATTATTAATTTTATGTTTGTATTTTATATAATTTAAAACTAGTGCAGACACTAGATGGAAGAGTCTTCTACAGGGCGCCTATTAAAATTTCGCTATTCAAGTGTGAGCAAACGTTATTCACATTCGCTATTCAAGTGAGAACAAATGTCTCGTTTTGGCTCAATGGTGTTTTTAAATATCTATTTTCTACTTCAATTCTGAGCACACAGAACATAAATATGGGCCAAATTCTCTGCTGGTGTAAATGGATGCTGCTTCATTGACTTTAATGCAGTTTTGTCATTTATACTAGCAGAGAACTTAGCCTAGACTAGTGCAGTCACTAGATGGAAGAGTCTTCTACAGGGTGCCTGTTAAAATTTTTGCAATGTTGCCTTCAGCCTAGTTAGCATTACCAGGATATTCATGGTATTCTTACCATATATATCACAGGATATCTGTAGCATAGTAGAATACTGCAGTCATGTTAATTACTTGGATGGCAATTGAAAGATTTGAATGGTAGCCACTGTACTTGCATAAGGCTATTGTAACATGTGGACAACAGTTAATAGTCACAATGGGCCAAGTTCATCACTACTTAATGCCACTGAAGGAAGGAAAGTTAGAGGCAGTGAAACTCATTCCTCCTACTGCTGCCAATGTCCCATCCCTGCTGTGTTCTGTCCCAACCCCAAATCAACCCCACTGCTATTTCCTACACCAAGCTCAGCTCCAGGGGAAGCACCACGTCAAGATGCAGGACAGCCAGCAGCCACAGTGTCCTGAAGTGTCTCTTCAGCTGAGTGCTGTCTGGAAGGGTGTGGAAAGAGGTAGGAGAACTGGGAAGTGCGAAAAGAACCTACCCAGCAACTTCCACTCAGGATTGACACGTAGAACCTTCAGAATCCCACAAACTAGAGGTATCACTCCAAGCATCATATCAGTCCCACCGTTAAACCCTCAGAACACCCAGAAACCCCCAGTCATAGCCTGCTATGGGTTCTTGCTGAGATCCAGTTCAACAAAGCTTTGCAGCCACAAAACACTGTGGCATTTGGGTGAGGCCTGGCAAGAAACCATGCGTGCATAAAGTACATTAGCCACTTCTCTGTGTAGATTATATTGGGATTGGGATAATCAAACTAGTATTAATAATGAAACTATCTTAAACCTTCACCAAAACCAGAACCCTCTGATTCCCAACATGCTCTGGCACACTTTCCCTCCATCCTCATAATCTTCCAGTTGGCCTCATAGCTTCCTCCCTCCACTGAGACCCTCCAAAACATCCATTTTGAAAGGGCATCCTTTTCACACTGTCTTAAAGTAAGGGGGGGGAAGGGATAGCTCAGTGGTTTGAGCATTGGCCTGCTAAAACCAGGGTTGGGAGTTCAGCCCTTGAGGGGGCCATTTAGGGATTTGGGGCAAAAATCTGTCTGGGGACTGGTCCTCCTTTGAGCAGGAGGTTGAACTAGATGACCTCCTGAGGTCCCTTCCAACCTTGATATTCTATGAATACATTCATTGATAAATATATCACTGCATTAAAAGGTAATAAAGTCCAGTGAATTAGAAGATATTAATTCAATGGAATTTTTTGCATAAGTATTTTCTATTTGGAAAAATGCAGCACACAATATCAATAGTTGTCAATATTTAGAGAGTGAATGAGATCACCATATATTATGTACAAATAAAATTTGAGCTTTGGAATGGGAATAAGTATTATACATGCAGTGAAGAAACAGTTCTCTGGAACATGAGGAAGCAGCAGTCAGGAAAGCAAGAAGTTATATTGTCCTAAAAGAGTTTAGCCTATGAGCAAAACATACAACAGCTATGAAGAAAAAAAGAAGATAAACACAAGTTTTAAAAAATGAACAAAATTAAAGATGCCAAAATGCTTTGGAAAACTATTGATTGGAAAATTTGAAGAAAACAACTTGAATTAAAATGAAGTAAATACAGCAGATATTGAAATAATTTATTCATACTTGTCCTGACAATGCAGAAGTTAGTATCATTCTAACAGTTGTTTTCACTGAGTAGATGATAAAATTAACTGAGATTCTTCACTAAAATAGTAGAAAAAATGAAAATAAAGCTCTGTCAAGATTTAGCCTCTCCCACAAGGACAAAAATCATACACTTGACTAGCTGATAGAGAAGATATATTAAAAATGTTAGAAGGAATGAGGGCATGTAAAATGCAGTGTCATGGCCTCAGTGCACCATGGGAAATGAAGTCTGGCAGGGGAGCCCAATTCATAGAAAAGAATGAGAGCATGAGGCACCCGAATAAACCTCCCATGAGGCTCTATGGCAGCATTTCAGAACTTAATTATTTTGATTTTCACATATTCTGTTTTTTGATGAAAAATTTTCTTCAGCAAGCACACACTTTATGAAACATTTCATTTAGCTGAAGGAACTATTTCCCCTCAAACAACAGTTTTGATGGAAATTTTTTGACCAGGACTAATTAACACACACAACCTGACAAACTGCTATTAAAAGACATGCATATTTTCCTCTGAAATTCATTTTCAGTACAACAGATCAGTAACACACTATAAGAGACCTTCAGAGTTCACAAGAATTTGATTTAGCTTTGCCTTCAAGTGCCAGAGACTAAGACAATTTCTGATGACTGTGCCAGGCTGCTTCCACTCTGAGCTATAGTTACGACTCTTATCTCCAGTTGAGACACGCAAAGTGCGATTCACCTGTGCCACTCTACTGACTTTGGGGGAATTACATCAGCATAAAACCGGAGTAATGCAGTGGTGAATCAGGCCTACAGTCTCCTCACTTTTTTTAAGACAACATTTCTTTTGTTGAAGAGACACAGACACATCTACAAGTTAATATTTATTTTAAATTTAAAAAATACACTTTTCTAAAATGAATTACAGTCAAGACTCCTGTGGGCGAACTCAACTGGTATAAATGTGTGTGTCTCCACTGACTGTGGAGCTATGCAGATTTACACCAGCTCAGGATTTAGTCTATACATTTAAAACTCACTGTATGATTTTCCAGAAAAATAATCTATTCTGGGATGAGTTGTGGAGTTCCAGAGGGAATGATTTACTTGGATGGAAATTGGGAGAAATTGGAAATTGGGCTTATAATGCAAAGTTGTTTCATGCTAAAATATGAAGGAACGCCTTCATAATACTTTACCAAAATCTAACCAGAATTCAATGTCAGAGAGAAGAAATAAAATTAAGGAACCTAGGAAAGTGCCTACTGCTTCAGAAGCAGTAGAAAGAAAAAGATGGATTAAATCTTCATTGTTTCTTTGCAAAGTTCAACACGATGGGGAATATTCTGCTTTCGGATATGAAAGGTAGAGCTTGTTGCATTCTTCACTTTGTATGAACAGCACTCCCTTTAATATTTTATACTATTTCATATCCTTCTATTTTGAAATAAAGCCTTTAAATGAAGATAGTTCAGTAACAGAAAAAAGTATAGTGCTGCAGAAATGACTACAAAAGGAGCAGTATCTGGTTTATAGAACTCACAGAGAGCAGGTACCTCATCTTCAATATATTCTTTCACAAAACAAAACTATAGCAAGTTACTGTGGGCCAGATTCAGACACAGGATGAGTAACATTTTACTCCATGAGTGTTCACTGAAGTCAATGAGATCATTCATGGAGTAAGATACTATGCAAAGTGAGTAAGAGAATCTGGCCTTATATTAGGACTGCCTAACCCCAATCAGATTGAAAATGATTTATGACAAAGGTGTAAATATATGCTTGGCAGTATTTGATTTTGACGAATAAGATCAATGTTTATTTTTAAGTATTTTAATTTTTTTATTGATTTAAATTTTAAAAACTGTACACATTATAGGTTTTAAGCACTTTTTCTATTATTATCTATTCAAATTTTCACTGTTTTGAACTCAAGCATCCTTTTTCTTACTTTGTCTCTCTTTAAATTTCTATTATCATCATTGGAAATTTGTTTGTGTGTGTACAGTGCAATTGGCATTTACTGAGACATTTAGCAATAAAAATCTAATAGTTTCAAACCTAGGTATAAAATAAAGGGGCTGGTGCAATTTATTTCTTCTGTGGAGCAAGTGGTGGACCCAGGGCAGAACTGTGACTTCTTTTGGTCCTTATTTAGGTGTCTTAAATTGAAACTGAGCTTTTTTGAGACCTGGCCCTTATTCAGGTGCCTAAATAGGGCTCAAGAGTATCAAGTATGTCTACACTACATTACAATTACAATTGTAGTGTAGTGTAGACACAGTGCAGGTGTAATTGTAGTGCAGGGCAAGCATACCTGAGGTAGCTTTAATCTCATTAGTATGGGTAACAATAGAAGAAATGATGGCAGACTTGAGTGCCGGCTAGCAACCTGACTCCAAGCCCACTGAGGACCGTGGGTTACCGATTTGGATTGCTAGCCCATGTTGAAGTCTCTCTTTACTCCTCCAACAAGATTCAAGCTAGCTCAGATACACCTACTCATGCTACAATCACACCTACATTTGTGGAGAGGAGTAGACATACCCAGAGTTCACTTTCCCTGGTCTGTTCCTGCAGCACCATAGCTATACACCACCACATACTCGGGGCAGATTGTAACATTCTAAGAGAAACTATCCTAGAGTTGTGGGACAGACCTTGAAGAAAGAGTTTGAATGACTTTGGAACCTAACAGTGTCTCCACGTGGAAGATAGTAACACCTGATAGTTTCAGGTGTTACTATCTTCCACGTGGAGACACTGTTAGGTTCCAAAGTCATTCAAAGTCAAAAGTCATTTCCTTTTCATGAGGAAAGGCATGCAGATAAGCTATTTACGGTTTACAAGATATGTTTTCACAGTGAATTGCAGGAGGAATTGCAGCATAAATTCCCAGTCTGGAGGGAGAGGAACACAGTTTCTCAGGAGAAAGGTGAGGGCTAGAGGCCTGAGAACTGTGTGGGGTGCCCTCAGGGATGCCATGAGGGGGCTAGAGATGAAGTTAACTCAGGAACGGTGGCACCTGGCTCAGCAATGTACTGAGTCAGTGGGAGGTGATGGCTCAACACCTCACAGGACTGGACCCTGAATTAGCACTCAGCTCAAGCCACATACCATAGTAGCAGCATTCCAGTAGGAAAAGAAGCAGCCAAAGCAGGGACAGCTACACTGGTGTGAGGCTAGGATAAAGCAGCACCCAGCTAGGGCTACTCCTCTCCCCAGCACCCCCTGAACCAAACCTAATGCAGGGGAGATACCCACTGGGGGCAACAGGACCCCGGCAGTGCCTCCCTTTCTGTCCATCCCACCCCCTCCCCACCAGAGAGGATCCAGCTAGAGACTCAGCCAGTAGGAACAGGAGCAACCAAAGCAGGGACCTCTGGACATTCCAGTGAAAATGGTAGAATGGTTGGACTTTCTCTGCCCTGTGCTGATTGGCTGTTTGTGTCAACCCTCCCAGTCTCTTCACCTCAGCTTCACTCCACACCTGCCCTGACCCCTCACCCCGTTCTGTTCCATTTAGCTGATCCCCTCCTAACTAAACCCATCCAATAAATAAAATAAAGGATGTTACATGATATCCGCTATCACATTGTTCACTCTGCTAGTGTGTTCTACACCCTTTTCCCCACCGGTGTCCGGCCCTCATCACTTGTACTCGTACTCAGTTCAAGTTGCCCTGCCAACATGAGGAGGGAAAAGGGCTTTAAACAGGGCTCTACCACCTCTCAGGGGAGTGCATTACCATTGGGTTATAGGATATTCTGAGATGGAGACTCCCTCAGTCTTTCCTAAAAACGTTATCATTTTTGAAGCTGTTCCACTTTGGATTAATAATTTAAAAATTTCACTGGAGACTGGATCTCTTACCTCCCAGAGGAGTGCTCTGATCCCCAGGCTAAGGCATCATTTTTATGTGTGTTCACGTGCTCTCTCTGGCCCAATGTTAAAGCTGTTGCACTGTGGCTAAATAATTAAAGACTCAGTGGGCCAGAGGGCAAACATAGCTAGGGCACTCACCTGGGAGGTGGCAGATCCCTGTTCAGATCTCTTCTCCTCCTCTGGTGAAGGGGGAATCTGAACTGGGGTGGGGGCGGGTCCAGGTGAGCACCCTCACCACTGGGCTAAAAGTTATAGGGAAGATCATCCTTCTCCTCCCCCGGCTTTTGACAAAGGTGCGTAGCACCAAGAGGGTTTGCTGGTGAGAAACCCAAGCACAGGGAGGTGCTTTCCTGCAGCTCGGATTTAAGTGCCCATCCCCAAGAGATGGGAGAGACTTAGCACACACCTCTCAGCTTGGAACCTCCATTGGCTAGATTAGGCAGGGAGCCACCCAGCATGGTGGCTTTTGCAAATCCTATTCAAAGGCACCTGTCTCTCCCCATTCATTGAATAAGGAGCCTAAGTGCCCAACTCAGACTTTGTGAATTTCAGTGATTTTCTAAGCACCTAAAAGTTAGGCATGGTGACACTCAGCATCACCATGCTTTTGTGTGTTTTTTAAGTCAATATGTTACAGAATCAATCACTGGTCAAACTATCAAAAATAAATACATTAATTAAATACGTTTTTACCCTCAGAACCGAACAATTTAGCCTCATAACTAGCTGTGTTGGAATGTGGACCCCAACTTTAGGACACACATACCATTCCTAGTTTACTTTTAATAGTCATCAGGTTTAAAACAAACAAAAGGAAGTACTTCCAGTCAACCTGTGGAATTCATTGTCAGGGGATGTTGTGAAGGCCAAAACTGTACCGGGGCTCAAAAAAGAACTAGATAAGTTCATGGAGGATAGGTCCATCAATGGCTATTAACCAGAAGGTCAGGGATGGAACCCCAGGCTCTGAGTGTCCCTAGCCTCTGTTTGCTAGAAGCTGGGAAAGGGCGACAGGATGATTCCCTGTTCTGTTCATTCCCTCTGGGGCACCTGGCATTGGCCACTGATTGAAGACAGGATTCTGGGCTAGATGAGCTTTGGTTTGACCCAGTATGGCCATTCTTCTGTTCTTACTTAAAAAAACATACACATTTATAGTTAATATATTTTCAGCAAATCCAACTAGACACAGGGCTGTTTTATGGCAAATTGGGGCCCAAGGTGCACCCTATATAGGTATCCCCCACGATCCCACACCAAGACCATTGCCCTGCCCAATGTTGTTCCCCCGATTCCTTGGAGTGGCAGAAGATTTCAGAGTTATTAAAGATGAATGGGGCAGTTCACAACTTTTGGAGCTCTTGCTTCAGACTGTCTGCAGACTCAGAAAACATCAGTTACACTCAGGTCATGTTTTCAAGCTTTTCTTCACGTAGAATAGAATAGAATTTTCCTGATGTGACTTCAAAAGACGGGACCCAGGGCATAAATCTATATAGCCTAATGGTTTAATCCAGACTTAGACAAGGCTATTCATTATCTTTTGTTTTTCTCAGATGGTTTGTTCATTCTGTGTCGCAGCCCAATTCCTTTTTGTATGACTACCTGAGTCCCATTTACAATTTTGTATTTTTAAATGCCTTTGATATATGCAGCTTTCCCATCTTCATTCTCACTTATCTAACTAATCTGCTGGTGTCATGTTGTCTCTTGCTGTTCAGAAGCCAGCTCATTGAAAGGAAAATTGCTACTCTGATAAATCGATAAGAGCATCTTTTATTTTCTTCTCTTTTTTAATGTCTTTTATTTTTCCAGTTCCATTAATCCAGGAATTAAGTTTTAATTGAAATGATAACATTTTTAAAAATTTGAAAAAAGAACATGCTGAAATATCTCAAAAAGCAAAAAGAACAGGAGTACTTGTGGCACCTTAGAGAGACACAAATTTATTTGAGCATAAGCTTTTTGGGCTACAGCTAGGTTAGAAAGCACAAACACATTACTGAACTCAGGTTTTTTTTATCTTTTAAAACAAATCTGTTTCTTAAACCCAGTTCTGCTCTCAGGATTTCCTTTCTGACTATTGCTTATTAACCAAGACACAGTACTGGACTCTAAAGGAAAGCTTCCTATTTTTTAAATCCTCCTGCCTAATTAAGTCAGTGATGACATTTCAACAGCAGTGAATTGTGATGTCACAGTCACTGGATTGTGACCAGAATCAGTGAGCAAAAGGGGCTTGATTAAAAGAAAGAGAATTTTGACTCACCCTCAGATATTTTAGAAATCAGCAATGGCTGGGGAAAAAAAAAACTATACAGCATGTGATGGGTATTTTTTGTTAAAGTAGGAATTTTAAAAACCAAATCCTAGGGTCTCCAGCCCTTTTTAGCCTCTCCTTATTTCTCACAGGTGCTTCATGGTGGTGACCCTTCCTCCAATAAAGAAAAATGGATGTCTGAAACATCTCCTCTGGGGACTCTCAATATCTTTTTCAGATATCGACCAGTGGAGGGAACTAAAGCTCTCCCTAGTTCCAAAGTACTTACTTGTTTTGACCGCAGTTCACCCAGGTGATGCAGGAGTTTTGGAGACAAACTCAGGTCTCACATGTGGCAATGCACTAAGTACTGTTTCAGGTTTCTGAAGGGTTGGGTAAAGTGATTTTGTCTTATCTATGTGCTTCTGCTGAGCACAGACAGAGCTGCCAATGCTATGGTTTTCACCATAAACTTCAGGGCTTTCAGATCCTCCTGTGTCACTGGGGGAAAAGTTATCATTCTACCAGGCAATCCTCATTATCCTACCTTTTGGGGAAGGGCAGCTACCAATCTGTGCAGCTAGGGCTGTCCTTAGGGGAAAATGGCACCCTGGGTGAACTTGTATTTTGGCACCCTTTCTTTGAATCCAGATGCATGGGGGTTGGGCGGAAGGAGGGGCGGGGGGGAGGGAACAGCCCCTCACATAGTGACCCCTCCATCTCAGCTTGGCAATGATGGGGGGAGGAAGGGAGGGTGGAGCTTCCTGCAGCCAGGGGAGGTTCCCAGTGGGTCTGACCTAGCCCTGGGAGCAGCCCATACAAGGGAAGAGGAAGTCCCATCCCATCCAGCCCAGCTGGGCTAGCATCTAGAGCCCAGAACATGGTAGGAGCCCCCGGCCAGGGTCCCCCATTCCTGCTCCTCTCTGGCTCTGGGCCCAGTGCTCAGGGGTTAAAGGAGCCATAGGCTGGCTGTGTGTGTGTGTGGGGGGGGGGGATTGACTACAGCGCTTCCCTGGCAATGGCATCCCAGGCGGTTGTCCACCCATAAAGCCAGCCCTGTGTGCAGCTGTACATGCTGCTTCCTCTTTCAGCATGTGAGGCAAGCTTTGCCATCCCCCTCCCCTTTGTACACAAAGGGCCAGACCTGTTATTGAAGCACTCAGAACTGTGTTCTCTGAGCTGCCCAGAGGGCTGCTCTTCCCTGCTGGATTTAGTGTTCTTCCCTCTCTGTCTCTTCATGCCCCCTAGCACAGGCCTGAGGAGGTGAAGAACCTCTAGATCTACCCTCTATAGCACCATGGAGCTGCTGCATTTTTCTCAGTAGGGAAGGAAAGCAAGGAGTGGGGCAGGCCCAGGAGGCAGAGTGGGGTGCTACAAAGAGATATGTTAGGGAACAAAGGTTCGGAGGTGGGGGTGGGGGGCAGAAATCATAATGAATTGATGGAGGGACAGAATTAATTAACTGACATTTGCATCTCCCACAACACGGAGCAGGAAGAAAATCCCTCACTAAATCAGGCAACTTTATATAAGTGTAAGCAAATGTAAATAGTTACCTTTTTGTCACAAAATGATATCAGGAACGTGAATACCAGCTTAAAAAAAACAGTACCCAGAAGTGCTGAGATGCTGTGAGATTCTTACAAATTATCATGAACACTCAGCTGTGTAAGCACAAAAATTCTACTTACTTGCCCTTTTATCATGGTGATGTTGATGATAATGAACGAACTATTGATATTTTATATGAATATATATTTATTTGCCAGAGGTAGCTGGGCAAGTAGAATTTTAGAAATCTTTGTGAGATTTGTTCTTTTAGTACAATATTTCCAAACAGACCTGGAAACAGAACTGCTGCAAAACCTTGTGAAAAAGCCTTTTCTTTTGAGATGTCTGTCCTTGTTTTGTATCCATAAAGATTTGATTAGTCTGGATTGAAGCTCTGGATGGTTAGCTGAACCCAGCTGACCGCTAAAGCTTTTGATGTTTGTCTGTCAGTACTTTCAAAGTTCTTAAATCATATATCTCATACAGTACTAAAAAATTCTTAATAGGTCGTGCTACACTATTGCTACCACTATGTCCTCCAGTATGACAGCTAAAAGTTCAATGTAAAATATTATTTAATCATTTATGCAAATTCTGGATGTCAGTAACTGAATAAGGAGTATTGTAATTTGTTCTAGATATTACACGTTTCGTGTAATGTTTTGGGAAACGATTTCTGGGTTTGACTTTTTTGTACAGTGTGGTGAGTTCTCCTAAACTTACTGTCAAAGCTCTGCAGATGGGAGAAACTTCACTGATATTTAAAAACACTGCCCCTTCTACTCCACTGTAACAGAACAAAAAGACAGTAAATGTAAATACAAAAAAATGTTTCCCCTTTTCTTTCCTTCTCAGCTACATAAAACCACCATCAACACCCTGGGAAAATCATTTCAATTGAGATGAAACTTGTGATTTTTTTTATCCTTTACAACTGGCACCAAAATCTCTTCTCCCCATCATCAACACTGTCTTCTCCAGTGTCTTTCCAAACTATATGAATGCTCTTTCCTGCCATTTTGACCATAACAAAGTGCTTCAGGGTAGGGACAGCAGGAACAGATCAAAGGTGGAAAATACCTACAGTAGCTTCTGGTGAGCAGAAACTTAGGGAGATATTTTGGCTGGATGGAGTTGTTTAAACTCTGACAAACTGTTGGATGAAGTTCAGGAATCAACTTGGCCCATATACATGTTATACTGAAGCATGATTCTAATCTGAATAGTGACTGTAAAAATGGCACTGGGGCTTCAATGTGTCAAAATTAAAAGTGTTCAATTTCCAAGAAAAGGGAGATGAGTAATTCCCAGCCCTGCAAACTTACTCTGTCCTGTAAAGGTCAAGCTGAGTTCTTTACCTCACTTGTAATAAAGATTCTGAAGAGTAAAGGAGGAGCTCAGTGACACCTGTGCAACATCACTACCTACAGATTATGCACGACCCTGTTAGCCTTCAGTACGTAGCTATGAAAAAGAACAGAGTTGGGCCTGCAGAACCTTTTGCTAGGATGATGGATGGCTAGAAAAAAACTCTGCTTGACTTTTCAAATGCTAGTTGAAGATTACAGGGGTGGTAGTGAGAAAAAAATCAATTTACTTGTAAACGGAGAAAACTTGATCTGGAAATCATTGACATACTATAAATACAGAACTCTGGTATTCCATTTTGATAGAGTCACTTTTCATAAATTTTAACACAGGGCAAGGGTGCACGCCACCTATCACCCATACTCTCGTATAACAGGCATTTAATTGGTTCCCAGTGCAGGGGTTACAGGGTTCCTTATTGTATAACCCATTAACTGGCACCAGGGTTATAAGGTTCCTTACCATATAACCCAAAAATGGGTTAGGCTCTCCTCAACCTACATTTCATCTCTCTCTGACTCCTAGCATCCTCCTTCCAACGAGGGGGCAGAGGGGGCAGCAAGGTGGGGACTGCAGCCTGTGAGGGCCACAAGGTCTGACCCTACCACATGATCCCAAAGCCCAGGCCTTTTACCTCTGGGAACCATCCATTTTATTCTCTGAACCACACTGGAAACCGGCCTCAAGTTGCGGCGAACAGCTCTGCCCCCAGAACCTCGGTTAGGCACTAAAAGCATTGCTACTTAACCCACTGTGGCTTGAAGGTGCTGCAAGGAAAGCAGAAAACTCCCTGGGCCTCTGCCAATTGGTCCGTGGGAGGAAAAAATTCCTTCCTGACCCTCTAAATAGGCAATCAGCTAGACCAACAGCATTTGCCAGGCTGGGTTCCCATTCCTAGTTCAGGTGGGTAGGGTGGGCTCCTGGAATGGAGCTGAAAGAGGCTCCATATGGCTCCTGTGGTGGGCTAAATTCTTGGAGCTGGGGAATGCTGTCCTATCAGCACCCGTCTCCCCAAGCTGGCCAATGGGTACCAATGACTCCCAGGGGAAGAAGCTACTTATTGTCCCTTGGTGAGTGTCTCCCTTCCTTGCTACTGGGATCATCCCCATTTTACTGTTGGTCCCATCAACTTCTTCCACCTGTTGGTGCGGGTAGGTGGCATTTGCAACTTACTGATGTTTCTATGATGGTCAAGTCAAAACTTCTATCTCATCATCCCGCAAAATGAAGGTGTTTGAAATTTAAACCAAAAGATGGGCTTGGATCCATTTCTAAATGTCAGTACAAGAGGCACTGTTTTGGAAAGTAGGCAGAACATATATAACAGATGTGACAGGAGATGAAGAAATAAGTCCTAAATAAAACAAATACAGAATATAGGATGGGAACATTCAGGAAAAATATAATTCAGCAATGTTCTTAACAACCATAGCAAAGATGATGAAAAAATATCAATATGCTGTGAAGTTGCACTCATGTCTTTTGGAAGGTCAGTGTTTGCAAGTGACAACTGACTTTCAAGTGAAGCACTTCACTTCTTGTCTCAGTTTTGTCTCCTGAATCAGTAAAGTTAGAATGAGTTGCAAGACAGGAACTAAATCCAGTGTAATAAATTTGATAATAGAGCTGGTGAACAATAATTAATATTTGTTATAATCATCTCCAACTGTTACCAAATTATCTATGAACTGATCCTGATTTTCCTATGTAATCAATATTTGTAAATGTTCCCTGAATAGTTTGGATGAAAAATGTTTGACTATGGACTGGTTGTATGTGGTATTATTTCTTCTGTTTATTGGATAACTGAAACATTTTAAACAGGAGAATAACAGATAATGAATAATGAATAATGCCTTTCATTGGTATGAATTTTCAGATGAACATTTATTTGGGCTCCAATTTGGTACAGATTCCTGATTTGTGGATGATGCCAGTAACACACATGTCACTTGCCTAAATATTCATGAACGACAACTAGGATAACCCTACAGTTAGTGAAATGAACTCCGTACTTTTACTAGCAGAAATATTCTTGATTGATTTTACTATTTCATCAGTTCTTGTCAATTAATACCGTATTGTAGCTTTAATATTAGCTTCCTAACAAAACACCAGAAAGAGACAAGTTTGAAGTCCACACAATAGAACTAGTGCCATTCTACTGCAGAGCTGGAGGGACAGGACTTCAGGAGTCCATGCAAGGGATCCAACTTCTGGAATAGTACCTTTCAGTTCACCTCCACTGCAAGTTGGGAGGCACCATCAATACAGTGGAGAATCAGAATATTAGACCTAGAGGACTGGAATAATAGAAATAGGATGAGTGAAACAGTACAAAGTGCAAGCCATCCACTTATGGATTAATAACAAGAATTTCTTATATAAGCTGGGGATTCATTAATTGGAAATGACAGGGAAAGAGAAAGACCTTGGTGCATTAGTTGATCACAGGATAACTGTGAGCTACCAATGTAATGTGGCTGTGAAAAAAGTAAATGCAATGTATGTAGGATGTATCAGACAAAGTATTTCCAGTAGAGATAGGGAAGTATTAATGCCATTGTACAAGGCACTGGTAAGACTTCATCTGGAATACTGTATACAGTTCTGGTCATCTATGGTCAAGAAAGATGAATTCAGACTGGAATAGGTGCAGAGAAGGGCTATTGGTTGATTAGGGGAATAGAGAACCTATCTTATGAGAGGAGACTAAAGTTGCTTGGCTTGTTTAGCCTAACAAAATGAAGGCTGAGAAGGGATACAAGTGATATCTATAAATATATCAGTGAGGTAAACACCAGGGAAGGGGAAATGGTATTTAAGTTAAATAAAAATGTTGGCACAAGAACAAATGGGTATAAAGTGGTCATGAATAAATTTAGGCTGGAAATTAGAAGAAGGTTTCTAACAATCACACAACTGAGCTTCCAGAGTAGCCTTCCAACAGGAATAGTAGAGGCAAACAACCTAACTAGTTTTAAGATGGATCTTAATATGTTTATGAATGGGATTATATGACAGGCTTGCCTGTGATAGCACAGAACTGAACTCAATGACCAAGGAGTCCCATGCATTCCTATGTAGCATAGCCTTCTTTGGCTATTAAAAATCCTAATGTGTGCCAACAGGTTAGGGACTTACCCTGGATGGGATAGTGACTGTAAGATATTATTATTTATTTGTATTGTAATACTGCCCAAAAGCCTGAATATGGGATCTTGGGCCCACTGTGCTAGACACTGTGGCCTTGACCCAAAGCCTATTGAAGTCAATGGGAATCTTTCTGTTGACTTCAATGGGGTTTGGATCAGGCCCCTGCATATACATATGATGAAAAGATGGTCCCTGCCCCAGAAAATTTACAATCTAAATATATGATGAAAGACAACAGGTGGATGGGGAAAAAAAGACTGGGGGAGCATAACATAACATTAAAATGGTTATGGTTAACATAAGCACTGGCTAAAGCACTCCAGCTGCCAGCCTTTGTCAAGTGTTTTGAAGGCATCATGGCAGAAGAGAGTTTTAGGGACAAATTGAAGAAGGACAATTTAGTGGTTTTTCAGATGCTTATGGGGGAAGGATGGGAGAAAGCACAAAGGTGTTTGAGGAAAAACTGGACTAAGGGATACAAAAGGCTGACATTGTTGGCAGAGTGGAAATGGAAGTCAATGGCTTGATAGCATGCAAGAGAAGATAAGAGTAGAGTGTGGTTAACTATGATAGGTATTAATCTGGTGAACTGGTGTTTTGTCCCAAAAAGGTCTGGGATGACTAATATAGGACAACATGTTAGTGAGCTAAGGATGCTACACCATCTGAAGATACAAGGAATATTCAAGTTTAAAAGGAGGGAAAATCATCCATTATTCAAAACAAAGATATTTCTACCTTGTCTGCATATAGGATCACAGAGTTAACATCTTTAAAAGTCTGTACAATAACTCTAGTAAAGACAGCAAGCAAAGGAGAACTCTAGAGACACTTAAAATTGGCTTGCTCCAGTGCACATTCCCTCCATCCCCAAGTATTAAAGTGTGGAGATGTGAGTCAATGAACTAAGTTCGTTATAGTAGAATTACCTGTACTTTAAGAATGTTCCTACTTTGCCCCAATTTCAGTTATATATGTCTTAAAGGTAGTGATAATTACTTAGAACTGGTAAGGTTGATAACATATTGCCCTGAGTTATAAACAAGAAATATGATAAATGAAAAGATGCCCCCAAACACATTATTTTAGGCAGTGTGGCCTGGACCAAATAAATATGCAACACTATTTTCATAAATGATGCTCATTTTAATAAATGTGATAGCATAACTCAAATCAATCCAATTGTGTTATTTTTTTCCTTATGGACATTGGGAAGTAGTTTTATGCTAATCCTCATTTCATATGTTATGCATTTATAAATAGTACTGATGCTTGGGGAACACAGAATTAGCTTGTGGATGTGCTAATATATTGGATAAAATAAAACTTCTTTACAATAACATTAAAATTTTGATTGAAACAGACTTTGAAAAGCAAGAACTTTAATATTTTGCAATGCCACTGTTTCCTTAAGTGATCCCATTTGCTAGCGATTTCCGAGGTCTCCATTTAGGTCATCTTTATGCATAAAACATAACGTAGGTTGCATTAACTATGCCCAATGATTGATTATGATTTCCTTGAATATGTAAGCTTATATTAAGTATAACATTATGGTTATGCAGTCTGTTGTAAACTATTTCATTTTTAGAAGAATGCTATAATATTAAAACAACAAACACAAAAAGATAAATAAGCTTGTGTTTATCATCACCATGTCCTTTTACAGACAACTAAGAGATATGGGGATTAATCTTGGCTCTATTGATCTCAATGGGAGATTTCACTTGTGGTATCTTCTCCTATGAGCTGATCATTTTAAAATGGGGTTTTACTCTCAGAAGTGACATAAAAATGGCATCATGGGATTCCAAGTATATTGTCAGTGATTTCCATAATAAATATCCCCAGTTGACAAAGAGACAATATGGATTCTTCCCTTCTCATGCATCATCACCAGTAATTAAGGTTCTGGACTGATGGCAAAGTATGCCTTCAATGATACCTGTGCATAGCTATTGTCTTCCATGAGTTTGAGTATCTGTAACTGACTGGAAGTTATTAAACAATTATGTTGATGATGAGAAGGAATAGAATACAGTTCATTCTATATTAGCTGTATTTGCTCCGCAAGCAGATGTGACTCTAACTACAGACAAGAAACACTTGTTGGGAAAAGGGGAAAAAAAATCCAAGGCCCACTTATTGGTAGTACTGCTGAGTACTAGGGACACATTATTTTTGACAACACTACATAATAGGCTTAAGGTATTTTCCTTAGGTATCAAGCACAACACTTTTAAAGCATTAGACTTTTTAGGTGACCAGTAGATATTTTTTGTTGAATTTACAGAACCCCAGCTTGCGGTTGTTATTACAGTCATACCCATTAATAATTCCTGGGGACTCTGATGTTGAAGTAAAATGATCCTTTCCCTTTGCCATGCTGTACCTGAAGAAAACCCATGTTAAATACACAAGCTCAAAATGAGGGGAACGGTAGCTGAATAGCATTCTTTCTTGCCCCTCAAAGTAACCAAATGCAACTGGGGTTCTGCAGAAAATGAGAATGTGGCCATTCCAGAGGGTGAAGATGTAAAGGATAACAACTGCTCTAGTTGGCATGTCTCCTGATCAAACTGGTGCATTTTGAGTGGAATTCCTATTTGTGAAAAATTATCCTGCTCCTTGGAGCATTAACTGCTCATCTGGGTTCAAGTCACCACTACCTTGGAAAGGGTAGGAATGTAAAGTAGTAGACTGAAGGGTCAAAGGCAAAATTGTATATTTTCTCCCCTTTTGTGTGGGCAAGGGTTGATATAGCCCTTGGGAGGAGGGGAAGAAGGGTATCTACTTGGAGGGTATGGCAACTCTAGGTCAAATGGTTATGCTGCCTTTTAAATAACTGAGTCCTAAAATATTAGTGTAGGAAACTGCTTGCTGATTTTTTTAAATTAAATATTTTGTAAAAATCTCTTGCTTTTCTATTAAGTTTTTATTCCAGTACAACCATCCAAACCATCTCTACTGTACATTCCCCCAAACATCAGGATTAAATGGCTTTAAACAATCCATTTGCAGTGGAAAGCTTATGTCCAGTCATTCTTTGCCCAGAGGAAAGGTGCTTTGACAAGTGACCCTGAATTTCTTCCAGTGACAAATGTAGAAAAAGGAACTGGCCCTTGCCCAGCTGTCAGGCTTTGATTCAGGGATGAGGACTTTTCAAGGCAGGAGTTATCTATCAAAAAGGCAGCCATACGCTCAGGGAAATATATCTGATCTAAACCTGTTAGTGTGTGAAATCAAAGGTTGTGAATGGCTACTCAAGGGAGTCCAAATACATTTCTATGGTGTTGCAGTACAAACGGTCTTGGTAATAGGTTGTGGCAGGACAAAGGGCAAAAGAATTAAATACCAAGATGTAACACATGTTAGCAATCTCTGATCAAAGAACTTTAAGATGGCACATTTGACTTCATGCAAATGATCACTATAACATTTTCTGCATTAAGCTACTGACTATCATTTTACTTTTGTCTGCATCTGTCAATGTATTTGATGGAAAGAATTCGTCCAAGAAATACCAGGAGGACATTAAGACTATCATAATTATTCTGGTTTAAATTGCTTCTTTTCTCACCTACTTTAATATTTTGGGGAGCTGGTTCACATGTAATAGATGCAGTCAGCCAGGAAGCAAGTTAAATTATTACAAGTATTTGGCTTCTGATTTTGCTTTGTGAACTGAAGAGATTTAAATAGAATATCATCTATCCAGTAATGTCATCACAAAGATGAATGAAATGTAACACAGTTAATGGGTATTCTGTGTATGTTTACTTCATCAGTCTTCTTGATATGAACTTGATATGAACTTAAGCAAACACCAGCTTAAACCTCAAAACATTATGTTAGATTGGGTTTGAAATAGGTTTCATATGCTAAATATTTTATTAATTGCTAGTGGTACCTTTGAGCATAATATTTTTTGTGAGTTTTGAGATCCCCGTTCACTTAATTCTGTACCAGAAATGACAATTTTGCAAGCAGTTAGTCCTTATCAGGGGCTAATCCATTTTTGCATATGATAAAAAAGGTTTTATAAAATGTCCAAAGTATCAGTTGATTATGTGTGAAGTAAATGCTTTTCATATCATTTTTTACTTCCTGTTGGCTTCCATGATAAGCATAGAGTGGCCAGCCTTAAAAATATATCAGTTTTGCATAAGGTGAATAGATCAAAATACCTCAGTAATAGCAATATTGCCTATACATTCCCATGCTTACTATAGGAAAAACTTCAGGAATACTGCAAATACGGAGGTAACAACTTAGTATTAATATTAATTGAATAGGTAATATTTAATAATACTTAATATTAACATTGAGCTTATTTTTTAGGAACTTGCACGAATAACTTCTATTTGTTGACCATGTTAACCTCTATTTGTTGACCTCTATTTGTTGGCATGCTGCAAAAGGCATATTTGATATGGTTATTGGAGAGGGCTGAGGGAATCTGTCCCAGAATGATGAAGGAATGGAGGTTTTGTAGATAGCTGGCTGAGTTCCTGTTTTAAATGGTTACTATCATACTGTTGAAATTATATTTATTGGGTTGTTGCAGCATCCAATGATGTTAGAGTATGTACAGCCTTGGATAAGTGTCTTTTTATTATTTTAAATGTAATGAAATAAATAAATAGTGACCTATGGCAATTGGAAGTTTAAGGATAACCACAGTAATATGGATGCTATTTTTAAAAATCTCTTTATTTTCACTAGAGTATTGAATATGAGGATTTCCATTAAAATAGTTCCAATATTAATATACTAAATGTGAGGGACTGAAGGTAATGGAGTACAGAATTAATTTGTAATGTTTTTCCTATGTAATATCTTAGAAAAGCTTAGCCTATTAATGGATGAATGGAATTTTACAGGGAGTAATTCAAGTGGTGGAATATTGCTAATATGCAAAATCACAGCCAGAAAAATGTCCTCTGCCACAGTTAAGAAAAAGCTGTTACAAAACATCAATACAAGACTATTATTGTTCAATTTTTTTCTTTTTACATTATCATTTGAAATCAATTGATAATAGTGAGATTCCTAGCTTAGGATCTGATCCTGCTCCCATTGATGTACATGATAAAAACACTATGGTGGAGTCACCCTTGCTACCCTAGGTAAGTACAATTGCACACTTTCTGCTGCTGGGGATTTATGCCCTGATTTGTTTTGTAGGGTGATATTAATTCTGGCAAGTTAGGTCAAGTTCATCAGTGATATAAATGGCCCTCTACTAGTGAGAGGTCGTGTGATGTAGTGGGCCATGTGCTGCCTTAGACTCAGGAGACCAAGGTTCTAGTCCTGATTGCATCACTTACCCTGCTACATGCATCAGCTTAGTCCTGTCCCTTCAGTACCTGGAAAGATAATGGAGCAAATAATTAAGCAATCAGTTTGCAGACACCAAGAAAGTGATAAATAACAGTCAGCAAGGACTTGTCAAGAACAAATCATGTCAAATCTAATAGGGTAACAAGACTTGTGGATAGTGAGGAAGCAGTAGATGTGGTATATCTTAACTTTAATAATGCTTTTGATACTATCTCCCATGACCTGCTCATAAACAAACTAGGTAAATACAACCTAGATGGAGAGACTATGAGGTGGGTACATAACTGGTTGGAAAATCATTCCCAGAAAGTAGTTATCAGTGGTTCACAGTCAAGCTGGAAGGGCATGACGAGTGGGGTCCCACAGGGATCAGTTCTGGGTCTGGTCCTGTTCAATGTTTTCATCAGTGGTTTAGATAATGGCATAGAGAGTTCACTTATAAAGTTTGCAGATGATATCACATCTGGGAGAGGTTGCAAGTCCTTTGGAGGACAGGATTAAAATTCAAAATGATCTGGACAACTGGAGAAATGGTCTGAAGTAAATAGGATGAAATTTAATAAGGACAAATGAAAAGTACTCCACTTAGGAAGGAACAACCAGTTGCACACATACAAAATGGGAAATGACCGCTTAGGATGGAATACTGCAGAAAGGGATCTGTGGGACATAGTGAATCAGAAGCTAAATATGAGTCAACAGTGTAACACTTGCAAAAAAGCAAACATCATTCTGGGATGTATTAGCAGGAGTATTATAAGCTAGACATGAGAAGTTATTCTTCTGCTCTACTCCGCACTGATTAGGTCTCAGCTGGAGTATTGTGTCCAGTTCTGGGTGCCACATTTCAGGAAAGAAGTAGACAAATTGGCGAAAGTCTAGAGAAGCTCAACAAAAGATCAAAGGTCCAGAAAACATGACCTCTGAGGGAAGATTAAAAAAAATGGGTCTGTTTAGTCTGCAGAAGAGGAGAGTGAGAGGGGACAAGATAACAGTATTCAAGTACATAAAAGGTTGTTACAAGGAGAAGGGAGAAAAATTGTTCTCCTTGACCTCTGAGGATAGGACAAGAAGCAAGAGGCTTAAACTGCAGCAAGGGAGTTTTAGGTTGGACATTAGGAAAAACTTCCTAATTGTCAGGGTAGTTAAGCACTAGAATAAATTGCCTAGGGGGGCTGTGGAATCTTCATCATTGGAGATTTTCAAGAGCAGGTTAGACAAACACCTGTGAGGGATGGTTCTGCCTTGAGTGTAGGGGACAGGACTAGATGACCTCTTAGGGTCCCTTCCAGTCCGATTCTATGATTTTCTGTGCCTCTGCTTTCCCTCACACCTTTTTTCTGTCTTGTAATTAGATTGTAAGCTCTAAGTGTTTTGTACAGTGCCTGGCACAATTTGACCATGATCACAGTTGGGGCTTCTAGCTGCTGTTGCAGAACTAGTAATAATAATCTGAGTGAATCACTGTAAGCCAGTGTGAATGTTAGCTGCTTTTCCTGCTACAACCTGCCATTCTGCTGCCCCCTTGGCAAATTATTTTCTTAGGTACAGTTTGTGTAATTTACACAAATCCCTGAGAAAGGGTGCTGTGCAGATAACTCTCCCTCAGGAACACAAAATCTTCTTGGAGCTCCTAATTGCACATTGGTGGGGTTCATGATGTACATTAGAATCATAGAAATGTAGGACTGGATGGGATATCAAGAGGTCATGTGCACTGAGGCAGAGCCAAGTATATCTGCACCATCCCTGACAGGTGTTTGTTCAACAAGTTCTTTGAAACCTCCCATGAAGAGGATTCCACAACTTCCCTTGGAAGCTTATTCCAGTACTTACTTAGCCTGATAGCTAAAAAAAATCCTAGTATCTAACCTACATCTCCCTTGCTGTGTATTAAGCCAATAACTTTTTGCCATATCTTCAGTGGACATTGAGAACAACTGGTCTCCATCCTCTTTATACCAGCCCTTAATATAGTTGAAGAGAGTTATCAGGTCCCCCTCAATCTTTTCTTCTTGAGATTAAACACACTCAGTTTTTTTAACCTTTGCTCATAGATCAGGTTTTCTAAACCTTTGATCATTTTTGTTGCTCTTCTCTAGACTAATTCCAATTTGTCCACATCTGTCTTGAAGTGTGGTGCCCAGAAATAGATACAGTGCTGCAGCTGAGGCCTCAACAAGACTGAGTAGATTGGGACAGTTACCTTCCATGACTTACATACAACAATCCTGTTAATACACCCCAGAATGGCATTAGCCTTTTTTGCAACTGCATTACATTGTTGACTCATACTCAATTTGAGATCCACTGTAACCCTGAGATCCTTTTCAGCAGTATATAACAGCCTAGTCAGTTATTCCCCATTTTGTATTTGTATATTTCATTTTTCCTTCCTAAGTGTAGTACTTTGCCTGTCTTTAATGAATTTCATCTTACTGATTTTAGACCAATTTTGCAATTTCTCAGCATAATTTTGAATTCTAATCCTGCCCCCCGAAGTGCTTGCAATCTCTCCCAGCTTTTATATCTATACATTTTATATGCTAACTCTCCATGCCATTATCCAAGGCATTAGGAAAATAATGCAGTGTGATTGCCTCTTTGTGCCCAGCTAGTTCAGATGGTTGATGAAAGAGCCATGACGTCACCTTTTCCTTGCCTTTTCCCATTGCCCTTGGGATCATTGGCATCCTCTGGTGTACTAGGAAGGAGCAATCAATCCATGTGCTCTATTTAGGATAGGGAACACAATTTTATCGGCCCTTCTCTTGGTGCCCACCTAGCACTCCCCACTTCCTTCAGCTCATCCACGCAAGCACAAGAAACAATCTAACTTATAATGTTTCCAAATATTTTCCTGCAATATGTTCGCTCCTCAGTTTTCAAAAGCATTCTGATTTTGCTAAAATTCATTTTGAAGATGTCTGACTGCTGAATAATCCTGGTCACATGTTTGTAGGGCCTATAGAATGGTCCATTACAAAAGTTCTGCATGATTGCTGCCTTAGAAAATGCACATAAGCAAAACAATAACAAAACTACAGTGACTACTAACTTAAAATAAATCAAAGGCTGTAGAACTGTTGTATAAGATTCTTGGGAATATATCTGAAGAGAGTGTTAGAGAATTGTGTATGGTGGCACAAATACCAGTGTCATCTTGATGATGATGATTCACATAGATCATATGTACATATATCATAGAAATTAACCTGAAGGAGATTTCACTGAATTTAAACAATGAACGCTAATTCCTTTGTCATGCCGTAATGATGACTTCTGTCCTAAAGATCCTGAACGTGTTATCATAGTAGCCTACTGCTCTATGCTATTAATATGGTGGAAATAAGGAGCTTGTAGTAGGTCTCATAAAATAGAAAACATGCTGTACCTAAATATCAGCAGAATTGTATTATTAATATAAAATGTTTTTAGAATACTGAACCATTTTCAGACTTTTAATTTAAGCTGTACACTGAACCCAGTACAATTCCTTTTTCTGCAAATTCCATTCTTGCTCAAGACTAGTACAGTACAAAACATTCACAGATCAATTTGAAAACAAAATGCAAGGTTTCTGCTTTTTATTTGTTTTAATTATCTGAGATGCTCTGGTTTCTTATTCTAGAAAAGGCCAATTTGAAGGTTCATTTTCATGCATGATTGATGGGTTTTGAGTGCGAAATAAACCCTACTTTTGAACTTTCAATATTTTCTTATAGCAAGACATTTTTGCATTAAAACATGCATAATACCAAATTGTTATATGATCTGATATGTTAAAATCACCAGCTCATGAACATTTCAATAAAACACATTGTTGAAATCATATAATGGCTCACAATATGATTGCAAATAATTTTGTCACAAATTTCCTGAAAAAAATTAATGTTTTTTCCCACCTGTAGTTCTGTTTGTGTGCCTAGATTTTAATATTTTGCTCATCAATATAGTATGTCATAAACCTATTTCTAATATCAAAATGAGTGAGATTAGTGGTACCCAAAATATGGGTTATAGAGTCATGGAGTTGTGTTATCTAAGTGTAAGGGTTAATATTTCATTTTACTGCTTACTGCATCACCTGCTGTATGATGCCATATCTCTTTTTCTGAACTGTATTATCATTCATGGACATATAACTCTGGAAGGAGATACCGTACTATCAGAAATACGATTTCAGCAATCAAGTCATTGAAGTGCTTTGCCTTGAAACATGTTTCCAGGAATTCCCACCTTTCAGACAATGTGTTTCTGGGAATTAAATTACAAAGCATTTAGTCAAACAGGTATATGTGACAAGGGGTGGAGTAAGTACCCAAGAGCAATGGATATTTTTTTCCATGATTATACTCAATGTTCTACTGTGGAGAAGATGTAGTAACTCTGTTTGCAAATAAGGACAACTGGCACATCTTCAAGCTCACTTCTAAAGTATATATAAATCTATTAATCTATTGTGAATTATAGATCAAGAACAGAAAATACAGCACTTAGAACAGATTTATTTTAAATGAAGATACCAGCGTCTCAAGAGTCTATGACCAGAGACCAGAAGAATGCACACATTGCCTGTTTCCATTCACTAATATGTCTGACTGTTTGCACAGGGATGTTTTTCTCTTACTATTACCGAGAGTGAATCATATGTGGCATCCAGACTCTCAGAAACTATGGAGTTTAGCAGCTGGCAACACTGAATGTATCCACTTAATATTTTGGATGGTGAAGGAAAACATTAAGATTATTTTTCCTGTGGTCAGGTTTACTTCTTATCCCTTCTGTATTCACTTCAGTCTTGTTTTTTCCTTAATATTTTCCCTTTCAAATGTCTAACAAATGTATTTCATTCTGCTGCTCTTGTATGTAATTATTTCTAACACTGGTATTTTGCATAAAAATCTTCTTATATTTTTTCTTTGCATTGTATTCTGCTTTTTAAAATCACAATTCTTTCTTGGTTGCTATGTGATCATACTGTGCTGTTCCCAATTTATGTCTCTTGCATTACTTCTGTATTCTTTTAAATTTAATACCCTGCCACTGTGCTTCTGAAACACTTTATCCTGAAATAACATTACAAAAATGCCAGAGAGAACATCTTTCACTCTCTTGGAGATGCTATTTGGTACTTTACCTTAAAACGTGCATCAGTTTCTTAATATAGCCTGTATAGTTAGCAGCTTAGCTCATCGCTATAGTATGCTGCAAAAAGCTGCATTAATACAACATTATGGTTATGAATGTAAAGGGACAAAAGTTAGGAAATATAAAAAGATAAGCTCCCCCACAGTAAAATAACAGAATCATAGAACAATGGGAATGTAGGGCCTGCAAGAGAGGTCATCAAATCTAGCCACTTGCACTCAGGCAGGACCAAGTAAACCTAGACCATCCCTGACAGGTGTTTGTCTAGCCTGTTCTTAAAATCCTCTAATGGTGGGTATTTCACAACCTCCCTAGGAGGCCAATTCCAGAACTTAACTACCCTTATAGTTAGAAAGTGTTTCCTAATCTAACCTTAACCTCCTGTGCTTTAGAATATGATAATTATTTCTTGTACTACCTTCAATGGAGACATAGAACAGTTAATAGTCCTCTTTATAACAGTCCTTAATATATTTGAAGACTGATATCAGGTCCCCACTCAGTCTTCTTATCTATGTGTCAGCATCCCCTGTTAGAGGAACCTCTAAACTTAATTGAAAGTGTTCCAGCTGGGAAGACCATGAGTGCTGCTTCCAGCCTTGGAGACTGTAATGGCATGCTAAACTGTATTATACTATTCAGACACTAGTGGTTCTGTGTATAACATATTTTATTTTAACGAACCTTCACCAGACCTACCAGAGGATTAAAAGATTTTATGATGAACACTTTGTAGCCAATCCATATGTAGTATAGGAACATGACATAGTTTTGATAGTGGGATTAGTGATAGAGGGGAACAGAAACAGAAGGAAAACAGCAACAAGGATTACAAATAAAAGGAACAATGAAACAGAAGTTGTAGGATCTCATCAACATGCCACTCTTCAATGCCCCAGGGAGCTTCAGTTTTGACAAAGTTTCACCATGGACAGACTGGAAGAAGTATTTTGCAAGATTTTTAATTGCAAACAAGCTCCACAAAAAACCTAGGGATATACAGATAACTTCTTTAATTTAATATACTATGGGGAAGCAAGCAGAATATATCTTTACATCCTTTGACTTTACTGAAGGCAGCCACAAAGATGAGTATAAAAGGGTTCTAACTATATTTGATGCATACTTCATACCTCAGAGGAATGTGGTTATGAAAGACATGTTTACTTCAGAGAATTCAAGAACCAGGGGAAAACATTGAATGTTATGCAAGAGCTCTGCATACATTGGCTGAAAACTGTGATTTTAGGATTACAAAACATGAAAATATCAGAGGCAGGCTGATTATTAGGTTAACAGATACAAATTTTTCACAGCAGCTACAACTGAAAACATACTTAACCCTAGACTCAGCTATTCAAATAGCAAAGCAGTCTGAGTTGGTGAGACAGCAGAACCAAGAGCAACTTATCAAATTTGAAAAAGAAGAACCTAGCTTGGAAGCAGTAAATAGACTCAGCATGACTGTTAAAAGTCATTATCATAAGACACCTGAGGTTAAGAGGGACAAATTCCAGCTTACATGTCCAAGGTGTAGAAAAAGCCATATCTCAAAAGAAGATGCATGTCCAGCCAGAGGAAAAAAGGTGTAATAAATGCACAAAATATGGCCATTGTGAAGCTGTTTGCTGCCCCAAAAGAATCAGGGAGTTGCCTTATATTGCATCAAAAACCATTGTTTCTGGGATCTATCACTTGTCATGACACAGAACCTGCCTGGAGACTGAAATTGAATATTCATGGCAAGACTTTTGATTTTAAAATTGACTCAGGAGCTGATGTCACTGTGATCTCAGAAGTGACTTAAACTTACCTTCAACCCTGAAGACACCTGACACAGCTTTGATTAGCCTTGGACAATTCTGAACTGCATGGACGAGTTCACCACATAAACCACTTACAAAGACAAAAGCTATGCATTCAGAGTGCATCTGATCAAAGGATCAAAGTCCAACAACCTTCTCCATTACAGTGTGGCAGCCATGATGGGCCTAGTGAGAAAGGTGGAAGAACTTGATGGAGGATTTGATGATACTGTGCTTTTGAAGCATGATCCAGTACAAATCAGTTAAAAGACAATGCTGAACCACACATTGTATAAACATCTCTCCCATACAGAGCTTGGAAGAGACTAGTTGCTGATTTATGTGAATTCAGAGGACATGATTACCTGGTCATAGTGGACTATTTTTCCTGGTATGTAGAAATCATATACTTGAAAGCATAACATGTTGCAGTGTTATTGAGAAACTGAAGTGCACTTTTGATCATTTCAGTATTCCAGAACAACTTGTGATGGGCAATGCACTACAATTCACTGCAGCAGAATTTAAGTCATTCCAAACAAAATACGATTTTGATCATATTATTAGCAGCCCGCATTAACCACAAGTGAGTGGAGAGGCTGAGAGAACTGTACAGACAGCCAAGAAAACCCTACAGCAGAAAGATCCATTCCTTACTCTTCTGAGTTACAAATCATCACCAACGCATCTACTGGATATAGTCCAGCACAACTGGAGAGATAACTCAGAACTACTGCTCCAATTTTGGAAAAAAATCTATCTCCAAAATAGCCAGATATAAACTGAGCAGCCAAATTGGATAAAAAGGCTTAAACAGCTTATGAACACTTTAACAACAGATATCACTCAGAGAACTGCCAGGTCTAGAACCTGGTGACCACGTTCATGTCAAATTGGATGGAGAAAAAGGATGGCCAACTCCAGCTGTCATAAAGAAAAAAATTCAGTGCCCACATCATATGTGATTGAGACCAACAGAGGAGAGTTCAGTAGAAACTGTTGACATCTACAGTTTGTTCCTCAGAAAGAACAATCAACAGAGCAAACTCCACAGATGGTGGCTATAGAACAAGAAGATTCAAAGATTCCAAATCAACCAAAGACAGTTGTTGCAACTAATGGACAGCCAGATGGCCAAGTTGTTATGAATTTAGGTTATGTAATTAGAACACCAATATGATTCAGAGACACTTAACAGACTGATACATACTGAACTTCAAAGACAGTGTGATTAATGTAAATATTGCAAACTTAAACGGGAAGATGTAATGTAATGTTAAACTGTATTATACTATTCAGCCATTAGGTGGCACTATATGTAAAATGCCTTATTTAAGCTAACCTCAGTCAGGGATGTCAGAGCATTAAATGATCTTATGATGAACACACCTGGTGTGTATCTTGCTTAGAAGTAAGCTCTGTAGCCAATCCATAGCTGGCACAAGAGCATGACAAACACTACAACTCCCCTGATACCTTGGAGAAGGGAATCTGCCACTTCCAGGAATTAGAAGAGACTAGTTCTGGCAGCAGAGGCACTATGTGGTGGATTCCATTTTGTGGGGACTTAAATAAAAGGGTAGCTGCTGAGTAGCTGGGAGTTGTGTCTGAGCTTTGTCCAAGCAGGACACCAGTCTGCTGCTTTGGTGCCCTGTTCTGACTTGGGAACTGAGACTGTGTTACCAAACTAGGTAGACTGCTTTGTGGAGCTCAGTCTGAGCCAGGACCTACTGGTATGTTGCTGCTAGAAAGCCAGGAGCTGCCGTTGAGAACCTGCTGGGGCTTCAGTCAATCAGGGAGCTGAGGCAGCTATTGCTGGGCTTCATCAGAGCCAGGTCAAAGACTCTGCTGTGACCAGAACTGACTGATGTTGGCATGTGGTGAAGGCAGTATGAGAAACCATCACCTTTTTGTTTGGGAAAATGCTTTCAAGGGAAGGGGGATAATGAAGAGACTTGACATGGTTTCCCTGAGTAAGAAGAAAAAAAAATGGTCTCATTGTTTAACCAGGATCCAGGGTTACTGACCTGTGGTTATAACAACTCCCATCTTCAGGGTGGTTGTGCAGCTTGGATTGATCCCAAGTTAGAATCACTCTGCCCCTTGTTGACTTGTCTGGGCAGCTTTCTAGGAGCAACAGAGTGCTGGCCCCAGCTTCAAGTTCTTCAGGTGCCCCAACACAAGTTTCTAGAACTCTGAAATGAAGAGGAGTGCGTACTCAGGTGTGGGGGAAATGGTGCCAGTGCAAATATAAAGTGCATTTATTAATTTGATTTATTGAAGTGCCCCCTACTGACTTAAAGTGGTTGTGACATTTTAATTAATCTCAGTCTGTTATATTTGTGTGTGTTAAGTAAAGATGGGTTAACTCTAATCTCAGTATGTTGTTTGTATAGAGGTTATACTTTGGAGTTAGACCCATTGCATAAATTAACTCAGGTTTATTCCTGGCAACCCCCCAGGCATGCTAGTGTGTGTATACAGGGCCCAGCCAGGTGGAGGCCCTACCAAGATTAATTTCCTTGTAAGTAAACGGACTGTAGCAGAGGGATGGATAGAGGATTCCCGCCTATCCAACATCACCACTGGGATACTCAGGATCTCCTTTACTGTTGACAACATCAGGCATCCTGGCATACAGGTGAATGTTGCCTGGTGCCGAGTTACCCAGGAAGGGAAGGGTGGGGAGGGTTACATCAAGACTCAACATGCTCATTTTTGTTAACCTTTCCTCATAGGTCAGGTTTTCTAAACTTTTTATCATTATTGTTTCTCTTTCCAATTTGTCCACATCTGTCTTGAAGTGTGGTGCCCAAAAATTAAGACAGTGCTGCACCTGAGGCCTCAACAAGACTGAGTAGATCAGGACAGTTACCTTCCATGCCATACGTACAACACTCCCATTAATACACCCCAGCATGATATTAGCCTTTTTTGCAACTGAATCATGTTGTTGACTCATAGTCAATTTGAGATCCACTGTAACTCCCAGATCCTTTGCAGCAGTACTACCGCCTAACCAGTTATTACCCATTTTGTAGCTGTGCATTTGATTTTTTTTCTTCCCTTAGGTTTGGCATGATTTGTTATTGAGAGATTAATTAATTCATTCACTTTGCACATATATAATATTTGTGATTTAACCGTCTAATAAACAATTCTGTGCGCTTTTATAGCCCCTTCTGGGGAGGATCTCAAAGCCTTTTATGGCACAACCATGAATGAGTTAGAAGCAAAGCCTGTTGCCACTGAAGACAATGGAAGTTTTGACATTGACTTTAGTAGGAGCAGATTTGGGCCCATAAGCCTCACAGCATACCTGTGAAGTAGGATGTATTATTATCGTCATTGTAAACACTGGGGCTAAGGCATACTGAGGTTATATGAATGTGACTTGCCCAAAGTAACAAAGGAAATTCATGGCAGAATCAGAAATAAAGCAGAAAAAGCTATATTTACTAACTGAAAGCTAAGATTTTCCAGTGTATTATGCAATGCAGCAAATACTGAAAAGAGGCATTAACACTGTGGGATCCTCAGTTATTTAATGCCTGTGGGTTTTTTCTCCTACATCTCATATTTAAGCAGACTTTTTGAAGGATTTAGCTGTGTGTGTTTCAAATACAAAGTCAGATGTCTCACAGCACCCCAAGATTAGCAGCCTCCCTCATCAGGCTAGACAGGGAGAATGTGTATGTCTCCTGGATTGCTTAGTAAACCCACAAAAAGGCAGGTCTTCATTTGGCCTGTGTTAGAATGTTAGCAGATACCACTGAGTGCACTTTGGAGGTGGTTGGTCAATGGATTTTATCTTCTGAATTGTATTTTTTCCCCAAATGATGGGCTCATGCTGATCTACATGAGATATTCCTGCAGGAGGGACTGCATGGCTCCCATGAATGCCACCAGTAGTTCTGCTTCCCAAAACAAGGACTCCCACTTACCCCCCAATGCAGATGGATCTTGTAGGATATAGTGTAGGCAAAGGGAAATGCGTTCACACTGACTCTACCCTTTGCTTTCACATTGCTACTCTGGCACACCACTATCCAGACCCGGCTGACATCACAAGCCCAGCTGTGCTGCCAGGGGCTCCCAGACTGCAACTGACCTCTGTGATCCTTTAGATGAGGTATATGTCACAGAAGGGAATCTAGGGCAGCTACTGCTTCTACTGATTTGCTTTGCAGGAGGTTTGGAAGACAGAATCCTGCAGAGCATGACCATACCCATACCCTCACTCTTGTCCTCTCTGTATCTCCACTCCACACTGATGCCCATCAAGCCTCTGGGAGGAGGTTTAGACATTATTAAAGGGAAAGAAGGATGCCACAGAGCCAGTTGTGTCATCTTTTGCACTCCCTTGGCCAAATCCATGATTGTTGGCTCTCCTGTGCACACAGAAGGAAGTGGTGTGTGTGTGTGTGTGTGTGTGTGTGTGTGTGGTGGGGAGGGGGAGAAGCATAGGGCTCTTAGCTAGGGGACTATTCCTCATTGAGGACTAGTCACATTTCTTGTCATTTCTGAGTTATCACTGAGGAAAAATATTTTTTTCTTTTCTATTTCCCCCTACACTCCCATAACTAGAAAACAGCTGTGGGGATTTTCCAAAAGTTACCTTTGAACTGCAAGCAAATATGGAAAATGTGAGCCCTGTAACTGAATTTTTAAGAAAGTTATGGCCATGTGAAAACAGAGGTTTAGACAGAAATTTAGAAAATAACGTTAGTATCCACAAAATCTATAACAATCACAGGCCTTTTGACATGACTTGCTATGTAAAAAGCAACGCAATAATAACAGTTGATGGCCAGCAATTGAGCAAAGGTTTCAATTATACAGTATTGTATGGTTTTCTATTATCACTCCAATGATTATTTCCTGATGTTTGTGCATGCATGAGTGCAATAGTCAATGATTTGTGTTAATATGGATTTAGATTTGTACAGATAATAAATGCATAATTACTTGAAGACATATATTTGTTCATTGCTGTGGAAATGCAATAATTTAACTGTAATTGTATTGTGTAGACCCTAAAAAGTTTATTTTTAAAGTCGATACACATAACTGTAGTTAGTTCCTTTGGGGATGATGGGTGAGGGTCCCACCAGGTCTCAGGGAGTATAGTGGGGCTTGTAAAGATGTAGGTCACTCTTCCTTCCATTGACTTCAGTTAGAGTTTTGGGTGTTCCATGCTTTGGAAAATCAGGCCCTAAATGATTCAGGTTTCAAGTCAAGGGTGAGTTCTAATGTGAAGTACATGGTGAAGTACACTTCTCAGGACATGTCTACACTGTTATCAGAGGGTGTAGAGATACCTGAGGAAGGTTTAATCTAGTTAGCTCGATTACAAATAACAGTGAAGCTGCAGCAGCACCGACTTCAGTGTGGGCCAAGTAATTATCCAGGGTCCTAGACAGGCTTGAACAGTCCGCTCTGAAGTGTGTGGTTCCATGGCTTCACTACTATTGATACCCAAGTTAGCTAAATTAAATCACAACACCTGATTGCAGTGTAGACATATTGTCAGATTACAATTTGGACTTGAACCACTAAATTCATCTCCCTCAAGTGACACAGCTCCTTCTCTCCTTTTTGTATTCATGTGTGCAACCAACAAGATTATGGCTCATTTAGAGGGCAAATTATTATAACTCTTGCATTTTTCTCATTCAATATTATAGTTCTATGCAGTTTATGTTTCTCCTTTATGCCATGACTATATATCCTGACTCTTTGGATAAGAGATTTACTGCTCTGCTGTTCATAATCAGGGTTTATTTTTCTACATTTCCATATAACATGTGCTTTCCCCAAGTGGAAACTTTAATAAGGTTCATGGAAAAAAATAGCTACTATTTCAAAACAAGTCAGCTTTTAAAATCAGGAATACCAGAAAAGGGACTCCAAGATCTGGGTTCAGATATTTTATTATGTTACAGAATGCTTTTATTTTTTTGTTGTACAACTGAACAACATTGTGTCCCTATTTTGGGGACTTAAATGGTGAGTAATAGGCTTTGTGCAGGCCCTCTGCCAAAAGGTGAATTTCACCCTTTGTGAAAGTGTGCTTTATAAATAAAATGAATAAACTATAAAGTGTAGTGTGGTGGGGCTAGTAGTGTGTGTTTAAACTCCGTCATTCATTAAATAACATAAAAAGCACACCACATACAAGTAGAATACAGAATTCTACCTCTACTATGAGCACTTTCATTGAGTTTTCATCCATGGATCTTAAAAGCATCTTGCAAAGTTCTCTGAGCATTTTATTCAAATTGCTCGTGTAATCATCATTGTCCCCACAGATTAGAAAAATTGAGGCATAGAGGAGCCAAGTGGATTATCCAAGGTCGCACCCCAGTAAGTGGAAAAGCCAGTAAGAGTCTTTTTACTCTCACTTACGTGACCTATTTCCTGCACCATGTCTCCTTAGTGTATAAATTACGCTTAATTTGTGGGAATAATTATATTGATAAGTTAGGGAACAAGAAAAGACACACAATGTAAATACTTGATTTATCTCTACCTGCTATTTGAACCCTTTCTCTCATGGTACTTATATACAGAAGCAGAAATGAAATTTACTCTTAAAGAGAGAAACTCACCAGCATAATTCAGGATGATTAGCCATTATGTCTAACAACTTCACGGTGCTTTTAGGACAACTCTATATTAGTCTCAGATTTTGCTGTTCTCTTTATTCAGCTCGACACAGTTTTTTTTTTCTTTTCCTTATCTTTTCTCTTCTATTTAAATGTATTATAAATAGGAGTAAAAGTGTGTGTGGAGGGCAATATATGGGCAATTCATTCCTTTGTGTTCTACATCTTACTGCTGTTAGCAGAGTGCGGCAAGCAATGTTTAATTTGTATATGATTCCCTGTAAATTCTAAAAGACAGAATGAGCCCATGGCTGAGTTGTGGAGTTGAAGGAGGAGCTGTGCTGCAGAAGAAACTGTGGCTAACTCAGCCAGAATTCCTCCTTGATTTCCAGGGCAGTGCACTGTGAGCTGGCAGCTTTGCCATCCTTTAAACAGGCCCAGTATTATCATCCTCTCTATGCCAGCCCAAATCCACTGGCTGCCAGGGAGCAGAGCCTGATGCTCACTTGCCCCTTTTTGAGGCTAACATCTCTAGCAGGGCTACTGAAAGCCATGTAAACACCCACACACGGTGTGTGCTGTGCACAAAGGTGTAGGGTGAAAGTTCCTTGTAACCTCTCACCTCTCCCCCACCATGTGTCTATCTATGCAGGGCTAGGCCTAATTTAGCCCTGTTTATTGACAGCGTGAGTCCTTCCATGTGCAACAGAGTGCTTGCTCCTTCATCTCCATGGTTTCTCACACATAAGTGTAAGGTCATTTAAACCCTTGCCATATAATGGGAAAACACCCCTCCCCTTCCCCATTAATACTGGGATTGTTCCCCTGAGTGATATGTTGATTGTGCCTTCTCCTTAGTCACACAGTAAAGGTGTCAATACACATAGCTTTAGTTGGTTCATGTGGGGATGATGAATGAGAGTCCCACAGGGTCTCAGGTCAGTACAGGGGGGCTGGTAAAAATGTAAGTCACTCTTTCTTCCTTTCATTGACTTTAGTTAGAGTTTGGGTGTTCCGTGCTTTGGAAAATCAGGCCCTAAATGATTCCAACTTCAAGTCAGAGATGAATTCTAATGTAAAGTACATAGAGAAGTACACTTCTCAGGACATGTCTACACTTTAATTGGGGAGTGTAGAGTTACCTGAGGTAGGCTTAATCTAGCTAGTTTGAATACAAATAACATTTGTAATTATTTTTTGCACTAATCAAGATGTGAAAATGCCAAGGGAAGCTACTGGAATGTGCTGTGACAAAAGAGAAACTTGCCTTACTTTTTCGTAGACAGACGCAAAATTAATTTTAGATTTTAGCTGCTTGAAATTGATTACAGTGTGCTGCAATGGGCAAAGACTACACTAATATATTAAATGTCATGCTGGTAATGAACTGTCAAAATATTGCTACAGACCACTGTAGCTTGTAGTGAATCAACAGAAACCCTATTTTTCTGAAAAATAATTCTGTTTTCTGTTTCTTTAGGCAACAATTTAATTGATTTTTAAAAAGTCCAGAGTATAAACAGAAAATTCTCATTGTTTTTAAATAATCATAGCTTGTTTGATAGAAATACACTCTGAAGTAAGGAAATAGCACTTATTTATGCCACTTGCACAGAACTCATTAGTCATGCTTCAGTAGAATCTAGCTGTTTGATACTAATTAATTCCCTTGTAATACACCCAGTTCACTTTGGGCTCTTAATGATATTTTCCTGGGTTCTGACTGTTTGAGATTTGATTTTCGTCTAAAGTATGAAGAATTTCATAGTGTGAAAACACTGGCTTTGCAAAGCATTAAAATTAGTTTTTAAATTTTAAACAAGTCCCTTATTGGGAATACTGATGTGAGTAAGTGCTACTCTTAATGAGTAAAGATTACAAAATCTAGCCATATGTCTTATATCAAAATAAGAGCGAGTTTTCGACACCTTGGTCTATTTTCAGATGTCATAGTTCAATGGGGCTAATTGCATGTTTGCTACTCACTTGGAGTAAAGATATCAGAAACTGGCCCTAAATAAAAATGGATAAAAGTGGTTCTTGTTAACATTGGTGATGGCAATTGAAATTCTTTGTATATTCTGAAAAAAATAATAATAAATGGCTTTGCATGCCTGCCAAGCTAGATGGGACTATAACACTCGTAGTTTTGTGACATGGCATAAAAAAATTGTTCTGTTTTTACTGAGTTGTCATGTAGTACAGCTGAGCAATAGAGGACTTGAAAAGACTTTGTTGTATAAAATAAATAAATAAGTAAACAAACTCATCGGGAGAAAAAAGTCTTTTACTGGAAATGTGTCAGAATTGCTACTGAAGATTTAACTGGCTGTTGAATAAGCCTGCCACTTGGTTTGCGACTTGACGAGAAACAGTGCTGACGGGTTGTCTGCTTCTATCTCTTCCTGCATGCATTGTATCCCAGCCACTAGAGCTGGGTGACTATCTCAAAATAATATCTTCAAGTATTCACTTGAACTTAAAAATGAATTAGTTACAGTTGTGCTCGTGCCCCCTTTTGTGTGTGTTTCCCACAAGTGTTGAAGCAGTTGAGTTTCTCTCAGATGGATATTTGCAAAAAGCAGGTTTGAAGTTTCCATGGATATATTTTACCTGGAACAATAAACCCCTTCAAATAGCAGAGGGCAGGATTCCCCAAACTCCTCCCTAGACCTCTGTCATAAAGGGAATTACATGAATCACAAAAGATTGTATGTACACACGCAATCCTATCACTTTGCATGAATGTGATGAGAGAAAATTATATATAAACTCTTCAACCACTCAAAAAATCTAACCTAATTATTGCAGACATGATGCCTGGGGCAAGGCCCACATGGCTGAGAAAGGAAAAAGTTGGAAATCTTCTAAAAATTCCCTCTACCTTTCTAACCTATCCCTTCCCATACAGAGTCAAAGCCTTGCTAGTTTCCTGTAAGCTCCCCCACTGATTACAAGAATTATGCTTCTCTAATCAGGGATCAGTCAGAGTATATTAGGACTTTGGTGACCAATCACAACTAAACAACACATCTCAATTTTCTAATACTACCTATAGAATTTTCAAAGTGAACTGCATTTGATAATGCCATAGAATAAACAACAACAACAACATGCTGCACCTTCAGGTGGATGGCATAGCATGCTCACTCCCCATATAAACTAGGGAATTTTGATTGTGATAATCCTTGCTGGAGTTCTATGGGGCTTTGCACCATCCCTAGTAGAGAACAGTATGGAGGATACACCATCTGAACCTTTGTTTGAACCCCACTCCACTTTTATTACAAAAGAAGGAGAAATACTTATGAGACGGAGGTGTTTTGCCCTTACACATTTGCATGGTCCGTTAATGATACCTTCTCTGTTTCAAAACCTTCATTCATTTATCTTTATAAAAATACACAAATGCTTATTGCTCAGTCTATGACTCAAAGGTACATGATAAAAACCTAGGGAATTTCTGCTTCTAATGTATATTACACAGTAAGATGATGGGTTTGCGTTTTTTGTTTTCCAATTGGTCCAAAAAGAAAGTGATAACCTCCTCAAGGAAAGAGCTGGATTTGTATTGAAAAGTTACAGAATAAAAGTTAAGTTATTTTAAGTGTTAGGGACTTTTTTAAAAAATAGGTTTCTGGCAGTTAAAATTGCCATCTGAATCATATTTAGTCTACTACCTTAGCCTAATATTCTTATAGCCATTTGCTAGCACTTTATCCACCCTGAAATCTAATTCTGAATCCTGAAATGAACTCCTGATCAGTGAACTACCTACTTTTACATTTCTTATTAATGCCTGATTTACATATTGCCACATACTGGATATTCATACTGCAGAGTGCATTAAATAAAGAAAAATTGTATCATTCTTCAAAGAATTCTGAGCTTATCATTCCTCTAGGCTGCAACATAATTATTTTTTTGAAACTGAAGATAAACAGAAAACAGTGTTTTCACATAATCATAGCTTATTGGATAGAAGAAATATACTTTGCTATAGTTCTGTAGTCCAACAAGCTTCTAGCAAGATAAGATTTAAAGGGGATAGGTGCCACTCAGAGTTTGATTTCCCACCTGCCACAGCAGACTTCTGAACCACATTTTATTTGTGGACACTTTTGAAAAATGAACAGTATTTATTGCTTTAAAACATATAATTTTGGATCAAATTTAGCCCTGACATTGGTGGGTGCAATAGTCATTTTATCCAATGGGGACAGAACCTGCTGATGCTGAGGATGAATTTGGCATTTTATGTCAGTAGTACTTCATCAAATATGAAAATATATAATGTCTAAGTACATTCCAGTTATGACTACCACTGTGGCCTGAAAGACTCTAGTACACTCAGTCTATATTGTTCCTGCTGGGGACCTAATCTTTTGCCCAAGATCTATAGAAGTATTGCCAACTCATCATTCAAGTGACCTAATACCATGTATCAAAGCACCAAAATATCATAGGTTGACTTAAAAAGCCTGATATATGTATGTAAAAATAAGGTTTTCTTTATTTTTTATTTATTTTCTGTTTTTTTAAGCCATCTCATGTTCAAATGCCCAATCTTTTCTGTTCAACCATGGGAGCCAGAAATGTATTTATTTGTTAAATAAAACCTGATATTCTCATATTTTCACATGACTCCAGCAGCTGGGGCTCGAGAGTTGGCAACACACTCAGAGGGTGTTCATCCTTACAGGGCTAAGAGGATATAATAATTTGAATAAGCTTCAGACTCACCCCCCATTGTTGCTTATTACTATAATGGGTTGAAAAGTGCAAAGCAGCAATTTTTTTTCTGAGCTGTGTTCCAGCTAGGATTATAATTTTGCTGATGTGTCCCTTAGATAACAGATTAGACAGAACCATAGTATCGGATCCCTGTGGCTTTGGATGCATAAAGCTGCTTGTGGAATTTCTAGAGACAGAGTTCAAGGTGAGTACATACATTATTGGTTGTGTACAGTTCTAGCGAGATAATGTGCTTTGAAACTGAAGGGAAAATCACTGTGCTCTCCCCACAGTCCCTCTCAAAGAGAGTTCAAAGCTGTCATATTCTGTAATGGGTTTGCTCCCACAAAGGAAGCAAGATCATCATTGTTGAATGTTTGGTGTCATGTAACAATAGTAAAGAAACGAAGCACAGAAAGACTTGCTGTCTTTTAAAACCGAACAAAGAAATGTATTAGAATAAGGAAAATGGTATTATCTGTAAACCTACTTTCTCTCTTTTTCACTGTCTTTGGTTTACTGCAGAGTAGGGTGACCAGATGTCCCATTTTTAAAGGGACAGTCCCGTTTTTTTGGACTTTTTCTTATATAGGCGCCTATTACCCCACACCCTCTGTCCCATTTTTTCACAGTTGCTATCTGGTAACCCGACTGCAGAGTATCTCCCTAGAAACATTTCAAGATCCTGGCAGACTTCCTACTTCAGTTTTAAGCAGGAATGTACATGAATATGTAGGTATCCTCTACTAGAGGGGCCTCTAAACTTAATCAGAAGCATTCCAGTCAGGAAGATCCTGAGTGCTGCAATTGAGCCTGGAGATTACATCTCCCATGATGCCTTGAGAAAGAGAGAGACTTCTGTTTCCAGAGGATACAGGGAGAGTATATGGTGGGCTCCATGTTGCTAGGGTGCTGAGGTTACTTTGTTGAGCTCTGTCCAAGCCAGGAGCTACTGGTGAGAAACTATTGGGGCTTTGAGAGGAGGGATAGTACAGTGGTTTGAGCATTGGCCTGCTAAACTCAGGCTTGTGAGCTCAATCCTTGAGGGGGCCACTTAGGGGTCTAGGGCAAAATCAGTACTTGGACCTGCTAGTGAAGGCAGGGGGCTGGACTCAATGCCCTTTCAAGGTCCCTTCCAGTTCTAGGAGATAGGATATCTCCATTAATTTATTTGACCAAGCCGGGAGCCACAGAGGCTATTGCTGGGTTTCACTGGAGCCAGGACACAGACTGTTGCTGTGCCCAGAGCTGACTGAGGTGGGCCTGCAGTGAAGGCAATGTGAGTAATCACCACTTTTTTTGTTTGGGAAAGTGCTTGCCAGGGAAGGGAGATAGCAAAAAGACTGCAAGCGGTCTGAGAAGAGATGGCATAGTCTTATTGTCTGTCTAGGATCCAGAGTTAAGTGACCTCTGGTTAAAACAGCTCCCATCTTCACAGGGGTTGTGCAGCTAGGAATAATTCCAAATTAGAATTGCTCTGCCCGTTTTCCCTGGGCTGGACTGTTCTACTGGACCAACAGAGTGCTGTCTCCAGCTTCAAGATCTTGATGCACGCCCATGCAAGTGTTTAGAACTCTGAAATTCAGAGGTGTATATAAGCAGGGGTGGGGTAAATGGTGCCAGTGTAAATGTAAGTGGGTTAAGTTTCATTTACTACTGTAAACTGCATTTATTAATTGATTTATTAATGTGCCTTCTGCTTATTTATATTGGTTGGGACATCTGAATTACTCTCAGTCTGTTATATCAGGTTTTTCTAAATTGGTAAGAGAAAGTGTGTTAACTCGAATCTAAGTATATAGTGGTTGTATATTGTTGTTGGTACTTTTGAGTTAGACCCATTGCGTAGATCATCTCAGGGTTACTCCTGGAGGTCCCTCAGGACTTCCAGTGAGCGTGTACAGGGTCCAGCCAGGTGGAGGCATTACCAAGATTAATTTCCTTTATATGTGAGGGGTAGAAAGAGAATTCCCAGTTATCCAACACATCACCACTGGGATACTCAGGATCTCCTTTACTGTTGACATCATCAGGCACCCAGGCGCTGCCTCCTCCCAAGTAACCCAGGAAGGAAGGGTTGGGGGTTACACACACACACACACACACACACACACACACACATAGATATATGTATGTGTGTATATATATAATACACACATAGAGAGAGCCTCTCACATTTAGTGATGACTTCTGTTATCAGTTTGGGCTAATGAAAGGCCTACGCAGAGTTTGCAGTGCCAACATAAATAACTAGACATCTGTTCAAATAAGGATACTTGCACCTACAGCTGACATTATATTATTATTATTATTATTATTATTAATGATTTGTACTGTGGAAGCACCCAAAAGTCTCAGGGAAGATGGGGAGGTGGTCTCATTGTGTTCATCAGTGTAGAAATACTGCAGAAGTCACGGTCCCTGCTGCAGAAAACCTACAGCCTATAATTAAGCGAGAGAAAGGACTACAGAGAAAGTGATTAGTGAGGCAAATGCCCACCTTACTAGTGGAAGTATGGCTTTGATATCACCAGGAGCAGTGCAGATACCGCCTTGGGCTGGACAGAGGGGTAGATCTCTATAGGGAGCAGTTGAGACAGTGGTCCATGTGCCCTCTCCTTTCTCTTCTTCCCCCCTTTGTTTTCAGTGGTATGAGTGTAAGGAGCTGGGAGCAAGAGGCGCTAGGAGCTGAGAATCAGAGGGTGTGCTGCTGGAGGACTGAGGAGCATAAGTGTTATCATACACCAGGAGGAAGGTCGTGTGGTGAGAATAAGGAAGGTGTTTGGAGGAGGCCATGGGGAAGTAGCCCAGGGAGTTGTAGCTGTCATGCAGCTGTTACAGGAGGCACTATAGACAGCTGCAGTCCACAGGGCCCTGGGCTGGAACCCGGAGTAGAGGGCGGGCCCGGGTTCCCCCCAAACCTCCCAATTGACCAGGACTGTGGGTTCTTCCAGAGGGGAAGGTCTCTGGGCTGTTCTCCAACCCACATGGTGAATCTCTAAGGCAAGAAAATCCGCCAATAAGCACAGGACCCACCAAGATAGAGGAGGAACTTTGTCACAGTAAGCACAGTCTGCCCTAGACAAAGGAATGTGTATTTTTTGTCTGGCCAGCCTAGCTGTCAGGCAGAGACAATGAAGGTACATTTACCTAAAAGGTAGACAAAGCTATCAAGCCCGCAAGTGGGGGAGATAGGTTCTTGCAGGGTCTGCACCTCGAATTGTATATAATATTACTGAATTATAAAAGTGTATCTAGTAAGGTATTTTTATGAAAGCTAAGGACACACTGGTGATTAATATCATTGTGATATGTATGTACTAACACTATGTGAGGAATTATAGATACTCAGTGATATTATGCTTTAAAGTCTGTGACCAAACCCAGAGAGAAACAGGTTTCCCCCCAGACAAGAGGAAAGGTAGCACTGTGGAATCAAAACAATGGAAACCTATTTACAGACAAATCAGCAAAGGGATGGGAAGTCTTCAGGAAGAGAACAGCATGGGGTCGTCCTGTCTCTTCATACAGGGTCAATGAACTCTGAGAGAACTAATGGGAAATAGAGAGCTATTTTGGCATCTTTCACCTAGGAAGATAAGGGAAACCAGCACCTGGCACTTCTGTGGAAAGTCCTGATGGAGAGAGAGTCAGCCCAGGCAGGAAAGAAGAAAGATTGGTAAGAAATCTACCTTGAACAAAGGCTGTAGTTTGTTACCTTAGGTCTTAGCCATTAGAAAGAATTATCCCTTGTACTTGAGCTCACTTAAAAAATCTCTTTTTCCTATTAAACTTGTTTTACTTTCATTATAAATCATCAGTGCTGTGTAAGTTCAGTAAGGATGTTCTTCTAGGGAGCTAACAGATTGGAGTGTTTTACTGTCTCTGTAAAGGCTGCGAACCTAATAGTTTCTCTGTGAAGGTCCAGTGAAAGGGACTCGTCCCTGCAGTAGGATGATTTTGAGGCAACCTCGGGGCTGGAAGGTTACTAAGGTCAGCCCACAGGGAGTAACCATGTTGACCAAAGCCAGGGCAAGGCTGCTGGCAGGATGTTGGGATCAGAGATCTGGACCAAAGTTGCACAGCCACAAGACACCAGTGTTACAAGGCAGACAGTGACTGAACCCCTTATTGGCCTGGGTGAACCCCAAAACATCACAATGCTGTCCAAGAGGATCCCTGTTTCATTCCTGTGTCATTATCAGTGGAACTGGAGTCAGAGGGCCAATGTTCCCTGGAGAGACTGTTATTGATGGGACGTCAGGGAAACTGGGAATGCAGAAAGTTAAGCTGGAAGAGCAGTGTGCAGGGTTTAATAAAGTTTCACTTGTTCAACTTAGCCTGCATTCAGCTTCACTGTTTGCGAATGAACCATGGTGGCAGTGTCTGAGTTGTGAGTTCTCTGAAATGCAGCAGCTGACAGTGTGAGTCATGGAACTTGGTCAGAAGCCTCCTAGAGCCCTAGATTTTTGCCAACACAAACCTAGCCCAGGGAGGAGTCAGTGGAAGGAGGAGTTCAAGCTGTACATAGACCTGACCATGCAGGAGGGTGACAACAGAAGGAAGGTAAAGCTATTATTTTACCTTATTGAAGAACAGGACAGAGGTTACCTCATATCATTCTTAGAAGCCCCGGAGAACTATTCCTCCCCAAAGCAAAACAAAACTGTGCAGCAAAACAGGTTTTTCCACTAGATACCAATCCAAAGGGGAGGAGATAGACTCCTCTATTACAGCATTATGCACACCGGGTGCTACATGCAATTTTGGAGACTTGACAGACTTCCTGATTTGGAACAGGATAGTCTGCAGCACTTGGGATCACCACCTGCAGGAGCAGCTGCTTTGGGAAGGCGATCTCACATTAGACAGGCGCTTAGACGTGGGGCATGCAGCTATGATGACCAGACATCCCGATATTATTGGGACCGTCCTGATATTCAGGACTTTGCCTTATATAGGACCCTATTAACTCCCATCTCCATCCCCGTTCTGGTTTTTCACGCTTGGTATCTTGTCACTGTACATGCAGCAGAAGACTTAAGAGAAAGGAAGAAAAGCCCTAGGAGGCACAACATCACCAGATGCACGTACAGTGAGACAACAGCATAGAGAGCAGGTGTCCAGGGTTCCATACGCATAGTGATATGCATTTACTGTGGGAGATGGCATGAGTGGGTAAAGGAGAAGTGCACTATACTAGGACAGCATTGTAAGAAGTGTGGCAAGTTGAACGATATTAGAAGTGTGTGCAAGAGCAGTGGAAGATCCCAGCTTCAGTCAGACTTCTATGAGAGGGAAATGGCACTCCAGACAGCGGTGATGACATCATGACTCTCTCCATGAGTCAGGTTCAAGAAAACTAAAAGGATAGGAAAGCAACAAGGGGCAATAAAAATCTCCGTGCATATAACAGTGTTAATAGGGAAATGTCTATGTGTTTTCAGTTGGATAGCAGAGCCTCTTGCAGTGTGATTCCTCAGGGTGAAATGAACTTGAACATATCCATTACACAGAGTAGACTCAATTTAATATCATACAATGACAGCATAATACAGCCCATTGGAAAATTTGACTTCATAATGACTAATTCAAAAAATTACAGACAGTACTAACTGAAGTTTGTGGTGGTGGATATCACAAGTCAATATGTAGATTGTTCAGACATCTAACTGCTGCATCACTCACGGTAGTTCTTTCACCACATGTTTGACCATCTGTATCGCTGCTACACAATCACACTGTAAAGATTACACTAAGCCAAATGTCTGCACTGTTGCAGCTACTCTGGCATTCTAGTCAGCAACCTGTTAACCTAGTCCAGGATCTGTGTCCCAGATTGCTAACAGGTGGCTATAAGTTAGGGCTTCTAAAGTCCTGTCACCAAATCTGTCTCTCTTGCTGTTCCCCTATGAGGACATAGCTGTCGGCCCTGATATGCCATTGTTCATCTGAGATTGGCACTGGACTGGAAGCATTGGACATGAATGCCTGCCACAAACGGATGTCACAAACTCAGTTGTGGCAAGTCAGTGGGAACTACAGGTGAAGGTATTTTCTTTTGGAAATAGGCAGATCTTGTGGGAAGTGTGCATTGCTTACTTGCACCTATTGGAAACGTTTCCAACCTTTTGTGTATCAGGTTGATTTCATCTGTCTTAGCCATCCATGCAGGTTTAAGGGTAATGGCATCTTGTTGAAGTTTCGGGGGAGCTATAAGCCAACACATATAAATTAGATCAGCGGTTCTCAAACTGTGGGCCAGGACTCCAAAGTGGGTCACAACCCCATTGTAATGAGGTCACCAGGGCTGGCTTAGACTTGCTGGGGCCGAAGCCAAAGCCCGAGCCACACTGTCTGAGGCTGAAGCCTTTTTATTGAGTGGGGCTCAGATTACAGGGCCCTGCCTCCCCAGGGCAGTGGGGCTTTGGCTTTGACCCTCCCCCCCAGTGAGGCAGCAAAGCTTGGGTGGGTTCAGGCTTCGGTCCCCCCTCCTGGGGTCGTGTAGCAATTTTTGTTGTCAGAAGGGGGTCGCAGTGCAATGAAGTTTGAGAACCCCTGAATTAGATGATAATATGTGACTAATACAACCAATAATAATATATGTGTCTGTATTCAGCTCTGAATCAATGAGATGCATATGCTGACTTCTCTCCAAACTGCTGCACAATATTCAACTGCAGCAAATACCAGTGCCAGGACTGAGGTTTGTAAAACATTTGCCTCTTCTCCCCAGGATGCTAGCTTTTGGATCAAGGCAGCGTGTGAGATGATCTTTTTCTTTAAGAGCTCTAAATGGGACCGGCAATCATATAAAAACGTGTCAATTATGTCAAATTACGAATCACAACACAAGCATGTAGAGACAAAATTAGAAAGGTCGAGGCAAAAAGTGAGATTAAACTAGATAGGGACATAAAGTGCAACAAGTAAACATTTCACAAATACAAGAGAAGCAAGAGGAAGACCAAGGACAGGTAAGCCCATTATTCAATGAGGAAAAGACAATGACAGAAAACACAGCAGTGGTTGAAGTGTTAAATGTCTTTTTTGTTTCAGATTTCACCAAAAAGTTAGCAGTGATTGGACAACTAATATAGTGAACATCAGTGTAAATGGGGTAGGATCTGAGGCTAAAATAGGAAAAGTTCAAGTTGTCAGGGCCTGATGAAATATATTCTAGAATACTTAAGGAACTGGCTGAAGAGATCTCTGAGCCGGTAGTGATTATCTTTCCGAACTCAGAGAGGACCGGAGACAGGGCAAATATAAAGTTCCTATCTATAAAAAGAGGAATCAGGACAAATCACGGAATTATAGACCAGTCATTTTAGCATTACTACCTAGAAAGAAAATGAAGCAAATCAAACAACTGATTTGTAAGCGCCTAGAAGATATGGTGATAAGTAACAGTGAACATGAAAGAACAAATCATGTCGAACCAATGTAATATCGTTATTTGACAGGGGATATTGTGGATGGGGAGAAGTAGTAGATGTGATATATGTCAAATTTAGAAAGGTTTCTGATACTGTCTCACATAACTTTCTTATAAACAAACTAGGGAAATATAAATTAGATGAACCTATTGTGAGTTGGGTGCAGAGCTGATTGGAAAATTGTACTCAGAAAGTAGTTATCTATGGTACACAACTGAACTGGAAGGGCATATTGAGTGGGATCCCACAGGGATCTGTTGTGGGTTTGGTTCTATTCAATATCTTCATACATGATTTGGATAATGGCATAGACAGTACACTTATAAAGTTCCCATATGATACCAAGCTGGGAGGTATTGCAGGTGCTTTGGAGGATAGGATTAGAATTCAAAATGATTTTGACAAACTGGAGAAATGGTCTGAAACAAACCGAATGAAATTCAGTAAGGACACATGCAAAGTATTACACAAATACAAAATGGGAAATGACTGTCTAGAAGGAGTGCTGCAGAAAAGAATCTTGAGGTTATAATGGATCACAAACTGAATATGAATCAACAATGTAATACTGTTACAAAAAAAAGCGAACATCAACCTGGGATGTATTAGCAGGAGTGTTGTAAGCAAGACATGAGAAGTAAATCTTCATCTCTACTCGATACTGATAAGGCCTCAGTTGAAATATTGTGTCCAGTTCTGGGCATTGCACTTTAGGAAAGATGTGGACAAATTGGAGAAAGTCCAGAGGAGAGCAACAAAAATTATTTAAGTTCTAGAAAACATGACCTACAAGGAAAGATGTGAAAAAAAATGTGTTTGTTTAGACTTGAGAGGAGAAGACTGAGGGGGGACAGGATAATAGTCATCAAGTACGTAAAAAATTGTTTTAAAGAGGAGGATGAGAAATTGTTCTTCTTAACCATTGAGGATAGGACAAGAAGTAATGGGCTTAAATTGCAGTAAGGGAGACTTAGTTTAGGTTAAGGGAGACTTAGGACATTAGGAAAAAGTTTCTAACTCAGGGGTTCTCAAACTAGGGGTCAGGAACCCTCAGGGGATTGCGAGGTTATTACATGGGGGGTCACGAACTGTCAGCCTCCACCCCAAATCCTGTTTTGCCTCCAGCATTTATAATGGTGTTAAATATATAAAAAAGTGTTTTTAATTTATAAGGAGGGGTCACACTCACAGGCTTGCTATGTGAAAGGGTCACCAGTACTAAAGCTTGAGAACCACTATTCTAACTCTAAGGATAGTTAAGCACTGGAACAAATTCCCTAGGGAGGTTATGGAATCTCCATCACTGGAAGATTAGCTAAACATCTGTCAGGAATGGTTTAAATAATACTTAGTCCTGCCTCAGTGCCGGGGCCTAGACTAAATGACCTATCGAGGTCCCTTCAGTCCTACATTTCTATGATTATATGTCAGATTGTGGTCCAATTTGATTCCTAAATAAGTGACAATTGGCTGGAAAGGGAGTTGTTGCTCTTCAAAACAGACTGTAAGGGGTTGATTGGCCAAATGATTGTTCAGATAAAAGGTTGTGGTCACCTTGTTATACTCACTGAATATAAGTCTTTACTTATGAAGGTAAGTGGCCAAAACATTCATGTCCTGGCTGAGTGACCCTTCAATATCACATAGTTTATTACCCACATCCATGAGACAGATATATGTATTTATCAACCCTAGTTGTTGGTAGGTCATAAGAATATATGTTGAAAAGTAAAGAAGCTAACAGACTACCACAAAGGTCCATTTTATGGAGACATTTAAGCCTACTGACTTTGTCTCTAGCTTGCCAGGTGAACTCCAATTTGTTATCCTTTCCATTATAAACTGCATTGTGGACTTATAGGGAATAATGGTGGATGGTAAGCATTGCAGACCCCTCTGGAGGAATACAGCCATACAAGCCCTGAATCTGATCAGTGTGCAGTATCAGAATTTTACATCTACCATACAGGAAGCCAAACAGGGGGTCATCCAAGCACTAGAAGGACTTCCTGGGATGAAAATATTTGCAGATTTGTAGATGAAGGGAGCAATGACACAGAAGCTGAATGAGACCATAGTAGGAAACTACAAGTTTTTCGACAGTGATGCAAGACAAAAACATAAAACTCATTCTAGAAAAATATGACTCTCACACCATGAGATGAAATACATTGGATATTTCTTCACAGCAGAGGGACTGAAAGTAGATCTCCAAAAGATCAAGGCAGTCAGATATGTGGATTTTTTAATAGGTTACTATTCCTTCCATCCACAGTTTAAGGGTATATTCTCCCTTGGAGCAGCTTCAGTCGCATCAGTGTTAATGGGAGCACCACATATGTGCATGCACTACCACACATATCACAGGGAGGAGCAGCCCAGTCATTGCCTATTTTGCATGTAATTTCAGTTTTCTGTCAATAGTATAAAAAGCCACATTCACAAATAGAATCATAGGACTGAGAGGGACCTCAAGAGGTCATCTAGTCCAGTCCCCTGCACTCATGGCAGGACTAAGTATTATCCAGACCAACTCTGACAGGTGTTTGTCTAACCTGCTCTTGAAAATCTCCAATGATAAAGATTCCACAGCCTCCCTAGGCAATTTATTCCAGTGCTTAACAATCCCAACAGTTAGAAAGTTTTCCTTAATATCCAACCTAAATCACTCTGGCTGCAATTTAAGCCCATTGCTTCTTTTCCTATCCTCAAAGGTTAAGGAGAACAGTTTTTCCTCCCTTCTCCTTGTAACAACCTTTTATGTACTTGAAAACTGTTATCATGTCCCCTCTCAGTCTTCTCTTCTCCAGACTAAACAGACACATTTTTTCAATCTTACCTCTTGTTTTCTAGACCTTTAATCATTTTTATTGCTCTTCTCTGGAATTTCTCCAATTTGTACTCTTCTTTTCTGAAATGTGGCACCCAGAACTGGACACAATACTCCAGTTGAGGCCTAATTAGCATGGAGTAGAGCGGAAGAATTACTTCTCGTGTCCTGCTTACAACACTACAGCTAATACATCCCAAAATGATGTTTGCTTTTTTCCCATCAGTTTTCCATTGTTGACTCATATTTAGCTTGTGATCCACTATGTCCCCCAGATCCCTTTCTGCAGTACTCCATCCTAGGTGGTCATTTCCCATTTTGTATGTGTGCAACTGACTGTTCCTTTCTAAATGGAGTACTTTGCATTTTCCTTATTGAATTTCATCCTATTTATTTCAGACCATTTCTCCAATTTGTCCAGATCATTTTGAATTTTAATTCTGTCCTCCAAAGCACTTGTAACCCCTCCCAGATTGGTATTGTCCACAAACTTTATAAGATATTGAACAGAATCAGCCCTAGAACTGATCCCTGCACGAGCCTATTTGATATGCCCTTCCAGCTTGACTGTGAGCCACTGATAACTACTCTCTCGGAATGGTTTTCCAGCCAGTTTTGCACCCATTTTATAGTAGCTCCACCTAGGTTGTATTTCCCTAGTTTGTTTATGAGAAGGTCATGCGAGACAGTATCAAAACCCTTACTAAAGTCAAGATATACCACATCTACTTCTTCTCCCCTATCCAAAAGACTTGTTACCCTATCAAAGAAAAGTATTAGGTTGGTTTGTCATGATTTGTTCTTGACAAATCCATGCCAACTGTTACTTATCTTATCATCTTCTAGGTGTTTGCAAATTGATTGCTTAATTATTTGCTCAATTATCTTTCTGGATTCTGCAGTTAAATTGACTGGTCTGTAATTCCACTGGTTTACTGCTCTTTTGCAAGTATTTCTAGCTTTACTATACCTTAGTTATACCACACCACTTAACATTTTGTGGCTTCCTAGCTTAGATTTCTGATAAATATGGCTGCATGGTGTTCTTGATCTGTAATAAAAGCAGCAGAAACCATATATCCTTCAGTATATTAACCAAGCAATAGTACACAAATGAAACTTTTCTTAAGTTGCTTTGCTAATGCTTTTCACCTTGTCCTTTAGAAGTCACATCCAATATTAAAGAAAGGCAATCCATTCATTCGCTGTTGATATTTAATTCTGAGGCTCTTGTGGAGAAAAGCAAAATTGTTTCTGAGAAGGGCCTCCTGGTCAGGCCCTCATTTGGTGCTGGCAGCAGATGGCAAGTTCTGGGGAAGAATCACACCAACAAAGGCAAACCCTATCACAAGACTTAGAATAGGCTATGCCTCTTGCTGGTAGGAAGCTCACCCAAATGCAGACTTGAGAGTGGAGAAATAAACATGATTTATCCTCAACCCTTCAAAATATGTTTCTCTTTCTTGGTCTTTATTCTTTTCCAATTTTTTGATTGACTGCCTCCAATGTGCCCTCAGCATCTTGTTGAATAGGACCTTCTCATCTGTTCCTTTGATAGGGTGACCAGATGTCCCGATATAATCCGGACCATCCCGATTTGTCAGTTTTTGACCCGATATTTTGTTCCTCTCTGGTCACCCTATCCTTTGACCAAAAATCTAAGATGGGCCTTTGCTCAGATTCCCTTACAACCACCCCTCAGAGGTTGAAGGATCATGATGCAAATATTTCAGAACTGTCACTTATTGAAATTTAGCTTACATAAAGCTGTTTATTCAACTTGGAAAACAGACAGAAAAACAATGTAAATTCTATTGAATTGCAAAGCTTCAGATTGTTGTCTAAGGTTACCTCAAACCTCTGGGTGGACAGAAGGCTTGTCCCAGCTGAAGGTTTATCTGTCTCCCTGCCTCTCCTCATGGCTACCATGCATTTTGTTTTAGCCAGCTTCAATACTGCATTTGAAATGATCCTTTGCTATCCCTCCAGGTATTCCCCTCTTTCTTAATGTCAGATTCTCAATCTCAGTCTGAAATTAATCCTTGGATAGTGCAGCATTACATCCCCCTTCAAAATTCAGTTGGTGGATTATTCATATTTATCTCCTAGCCACGCCTCCTAAAAATCTTTGGACCACAAGCCATCTCTCCCTCTCCCCTTCCCTTTCTCTTCCTTCAATCAGGCACAGTCAGCATTATATTAACAACTTTTCGTTGGCATATGGGGCTAGTTTTGTTTGAAACAGAAGACCACTACAACTATTTTGTTTGTGCTCACACTATGTTAGGTGTTTAAACACACAGAAAAATAGTGCTCATCACTTAGCTCTGTCAAATGATTCTCTGCAGATGGTAACTCATGCTGTCATGGAGAAAAATAGGCAAAATCATCAGCGTTGTGAGATCTTGAAAGATTTTCCCCTTCCTATAAATCCATTAATTATGCTTGAGGGTTATAATGTCTAGTGTATAACAAGACTGTCACCACTCCAAACTGGAGCCGGTTTTGTTCTTTTGCTTTTTAACATTACTGTAGGTTCTTCAGAATCAATTTTACTTTACTTTATATAGGGGTTAAAACTGCAGTACTCCAGCCATACTGTTAGAGTGTATGACGCCAGATCTACATGCTCCAGATATGGAATTTCTGGGTGAAGTGATGGGAGAATTTGAAAGCACCTGTGCAAATAAACCCTTTCAGTATTTCTTTTTGGGGCAGAGATACTGTGAGAGAAGCCTTTGTCACAAGCTTGTTACACTTCTGTTGTTGTCTGATATGAACCAAGCAATCCAGTAAAGAAAGGCATGAGATGAAGAGTTATGTATACATTTTGAACCTCAGAATGTGCTCAGATCAGGCTCCCTTAAAGTTATGGGTGAAGACTGGTGTTATTTAATGTTTGGGTTGAATATTATTTTACACTCACCCATAACACCACTTCTAGAGATGGTGTCCTAAAATTACTAGACATAGGCCACAATCCTGAAGTCATATGTGTGGCCATAAGGATGTACCCATATAGTTCCAATTACAGGATTTGGGCCTATTACTGTAATATCAGTTAAAGAAGCACTGCTTTAAGAAGAGGAACTTGTGCAAATGTGCCCATCCCCACACTCCCTCCTACATTTTTCAGCGGGGCCATAAAGTAGCAAAATGCAAACCTCATTGGGCAGGACTCCAGTTTTACAGTCTGATCATTTAGTTTAATGGAAAGATTAATATGAAGAAAGATTACTCTCAAAAATAAGAGTTTGCAGCTTACATGGCATTGGGATTGTTTTCAAAGCTTTAAGACAACTCTCTATATAAACAAAATGTACTTTTAAGGGAGCTTTTAACATTTTTATTTTATCACATTTTAGTTTTAGGACTCTCAATAGATAGTTATTTGATAGAGACTAAATTCCAGAAGTGATATATTTACCTACTAGATAGATTTGTGAATGCATACAACTATGCTGTAAGGAGCTAATGGGTGCTAGAGGGTTGTCTTCAATCCAAAGACAATCTCAGATGTCTTTGGAGGTGCCGAGCACCCTCCTTCAGTATCAGAGAAGGATTAAACAATCCACTTTTGAAGTAAAAACACAGTTGCAAACAATGAGGCTACTGCCCAAGAATTAGTTGCCATCATAGATCAGAGTTCAACTCTGTGGACTGAGGGGATTTCCTGGTTGCCAACACAGGGACTTGGTTTGCAGGCTGTGTGTGTGTGTGCTGAGGCCAGAAAACCCTGGAGAATCAGTTGTGAGAGTGACCCTGAGAAGAGGTAAAGAGACAGAGATTTTTGGGCACAGAGCTTTCTGGAGTGGCAGACCTGGGCTTTCTGAGCAGGGAAACTGACTGTTGTTGTTTGTTTCTATCATACTAAAGGAAAATAGGACTTTGTAGATAGATTTATTCTTAGTGAAATCTTAACTCATAACACCAATTTCTCATTCTAATGGAAAAAATGGAAAATGTTGGTTAATTGCTCAGGCCAAATGGGGCAACACAACCTACCAGTGCTAAAAACAAGTATCATTTGTATTTTTATGTATTTAGTTATTTATTTTAGAATAACCTCATTTGTATGATGGTAATAGCAAAATGTTTTATTTTAAATGTTTCCTTGCCTTAATTTAAACTGTTTTAAAAATCCTTCTTCATACACAACATTTTAATTAAATGCATTCAAGATGAAAATTACTGGAAAAAATAGAATTTTAATCAATTTATGTACAAAAATAATTAATCAGCTTCTTACAAAAAGTTCAGTGGTTCTTTAGTTATCCTCAAACTATGAAAATTAATGTAGCTTCTAATTTCAAGTGTTCTCATGTGAGAATATGCAGTTTGGTGTAAATACCTATAAGTAATTTTGTGTTTTATGATACGGTAATAGATAAGCAATGAGTCTAATTTTCCAAGAAGCATATTTGTGATATTTAAACAGCACTTGAATAACACCTACTGAGAATAATCATATTTCTTAAGCAATTAGACATGAAAAGCTGTGCATTTTTGGCTGATTACAGCACACCTTGGGTGGTGGAATAAAACATTAGCCCAAGTGATTTTAACCTCCTATGAAGTACAATAGCAGACCCAAAATACAGTGCCTGGAGCACTTTATTGTCATTATAAACTGAATTAATACATAAAAAGAATGAAGTCTCACTAGGTTCCCTTGATATGGGTTTGACAGAAACCCCCAGCTAAGTCCAGCGATCTAGAGCAATTTTGCAATAAAGTGTAAGAGCTTCATTTGATGTCAAATCACTCATTGTCCTTCTCTTGAAACCAGCCTAGCAGTACATTCAGTCAAATGGAACAGTTTTTGTTCTGTGTGGTACCATGGCAGCATGCTGACAATCCAGACAGAGTCTGAAGTTTTGTATTCATCTTTATGGATGAACGACTCACAGGAATTTCTCTGGGCACTAATTATTTGTTCCAAAATAGCATTTTAATCAATACAGATATAATTAGCAAACTATTCAGGGCTGATGACTTCTAGAATATGGAACAGTTTCCTGTGTGATATTTTTACTGACATTGGCCTATACATTAACCCTCACGGTGTGAACTCCATGGAGAAAGCTCTGGTAGAATCCTATAGTGGGAGAAGGCATTAAACAGGATGCTTCCCCACCCACAAGCCTGCAGACAAATCACAGGAAAAACAGCAAAGTAGTTAATACTGTCCCAAAAGTTCCCTTTGTGGGTCATCAACTGCATCAGGGAGCCTGCAGCCAATGGCTACTAGTCCTACTATGCTTCCACAACTGGATTCCAAGGTTTTCACATACAGCATTAATAAGCACAGTTTCAATACCTGCATTACAAAGACAAGGGGAACCTCATGAGGCACATGGCTAATGAGTCTGAGTAGCTAGGTCTGATCTGTGGAGTTGGGGCTTGGTCTTTTGGATCTTTTTAAATCCAGCCTCCCACCCATTTGTCCCATGGACTAAGTGAAGTGGGGAATGTAATGCTTGGATTCTGTGTCTCCATTGGAGCTGCAGAGTTTTGTATTATTTTTCCTTCCACATAGCTTAACTTTTTACTAGCAGTGAAAACAACAATGCTATAATTATGAAGAACAAAGTATCCATGAGTTTGCAAGCATTGGCCTCCTGGAAGAAAACTCTCTCTGACAATGAAATATAAGGCAAGCATTTCCAGGATCCTCAGGAACCGTTCACAGAGAGCTTGTAGGTGCAATAAGATTAAGGCTGTGTGACCACAGGTGAAAAAAACAAGTTTTCTCCTGTGCTTTGCAAAAATAACACGTTGGGGTTTTATATTCCCTACTTAGGGAAATGAAAGGTATCTTTTAGCAACAAACAGGTGGCATTTTGCTACCTGATGATTTTTATTTTTAAAGGGGAAATTGTTAAATTTTCACTTGGGATACAAACATGAAAAATTAGACTTTGTCCAAGGAAGAACTACTTTTATTGACATTTGACAATTTTTCAGCACAAACACCATTTTTACTTCCAGAGCAAAGCTTAAGTTTTTATAACATATACATTCGGTTTCTCCCATTTCTAAACTGCCTTATCTAGTGAATCATTTGGGCAACTGAGAGAATGCTATATAAATTTTGATTTTTTTTTAAAATGTTGAGAATGCTCCTTAGTAACCATTTGTGTTTCAAAAATAGAACTACAATTACATTTGCAGAGGAAAGCTAATGTATCAGAGAAAGAGACCTATGTAAGTCACAGAAAGATGTATGAAGATGATGGTGACAGAGTTGATAAGTATTCTATTGAACTTTTTCAAGAGCTACTTAAAGATCATAGAATTGTAGGACTGGAAGGGACCTTGAGAGGTGTTCTAGTCCAATACGCTGAACTCAAGCCAGGACTGAGTATTATCTAGACCAGTGGTTCTCAACCTGTTTATCATTGTTGGCCACATATGCAGCCCACAGTGTGTTATGTGGGCTGCAGGTTGAGGGTTGAGAACCACAACCCCCCCCCCACACACACACACGCCAAACTGCCCACAGTCCCCTATGCTTAGTGCCCCTGCTCAGAGCGGGGCCAGGAGCAGAGACCTGGGCATGGGCCAGGCAGCTGGGACCCAGACCCACCATGTGGGGTCCGGCAGCTGGACCGCAGGACCGGGCGGCAGTCGGATCGCAGGACCCCACCAGGCAGAGCGGAGGCCAGACCGTGGGACCCTGCCAGGCAGGGATAGGTAGCAGCCAGCAGCTGCATCTGGATCCCTAGTGCCACCACGCAAGGATGGGCAGCTGGGCCCCGAATGCTGCAGCATGTGGACGGGCAGCCGGGTCCCCCTGCACCTGGCCTGGAGCAGAGTGCCCGGTGCAGGCTGACAGCCAGGACCTGAGAAGGGGGGACAGGAATGGAACCCTACCTAAAACCTGGGGGTGCCACAGCACCCCAGCAAACCCCCAGTTCCCAGTGCCCCCTTACCCTTCACTGCCCAGAGCCTTCCCTCCCCCAAACCTACCCACAGATCCACTCTCCCTGCCCCCTGCAGCACTCACCTGCCCCCTGCTGGCAGGCACACTGGCACAGGCAGCAAGACGCTGTCTCCCCCTCAACCAGCCCTGCTCCCTGCCAGACCAGAGAGGCAAATTTTGTTTGTTTGTTTTTTAGCACACAACTGGATTGCAGCTTTGTGCTAATTAGGCCATGGGTGGAGAACCGCTGATCTAGGCTATCTCTGACAGGTGTTTGTCTAACCTGCTCTTAAAAATCTCCAATGATGGGGATTCCACAATCTCCCTAGGCAATGTATTTCAGTGCTTAACTACCCTGACAGATATATCAGAAGGGGAAAATGAATATAAATGACTATACTATTTACCAGTATAAACATACTATGGCATATCTCCAAATTGTTATACTGCAGTGAGAATATTACTGACAATTCTTGTCACTGTAGCATCTGCAGACCATAGATTTTACCACCTAGACTTGATGAAAACATACCTCCATTCATCCATGTCAAATGAACATCTATCAACATTAGTACTGCTTTGGACTGAAAATGATATTGCAACTTCTTTGGACTGTCCTCAGTTTACTCATGACAGAATTTCCAAAAAGGTGGGTTATGACCACATGTCCATCTTAACCTTGCATGAGAATGTTCTGATACTATGCAGTGTTTCAGCCGCGTCATGTTTGTGGAACTGAAGAATATTGTTTTCATTCAACAAAAGATGTGAATTTGTTTAATCTGATTGTGCTTCTGCATGTCACTATGTGGGCTGTGAAAACACTGGATATGCACTTAAATTTGTATCAAGGTGATTCTTGTAATTTTCTTTCCTTATTTCACGTCCTTGCAAATCCTGGAGCCAGCCTTGAAGATGTGTAGCTTTGGTGATGGAAATGGTTTTGCAATCTAGGACTATGCATTTATGCTTTGTAAATCATGAGGGAGGAACAAAAAGCACCAGAAATATCCAAAGAGAAAGAACTATGATCAGTTAACACTAAGGCCTGGTCCCCACTAAGCCCCCACTTCGGACTAAGGTACGCAAATTCAGCTACGTTAATAACGTAGCTGAATTCGAAGTACCTTAGTCCGAACTTACCACGGGTCCAGACGCGGCAGGAAGGCTCCCCCGTCGATGCCGCGTACTCCTCTCGGCGAGCTGGAGTACCGGCGTCGACGGCGAGCACTTCTGGGATCGATCCCAGAACATCGATTGCCTGCCGCCGGACCCTCCGGTAAGTGAAGACGTACCCTAAGAGTTTTCAGGATTAGGGCCATGGTCCTGAGTAATGGCAATATTCAGCATGTCCCATTTTGGAATAGTTTCACAGCCAAACTGTCATGAACCAGAATTTTGAGTTTGCAATTACTATTGTTGGTGATGACTGGCAATGGTGTATGAAGCAGAAAGGCACAGCCTGATGTTCACATAGCAAGGTGAGCTTCTATTGCCAGCAGTTGAAAATAACGTGTTTTGAAATTTAAAATGAACCAATTTTGATGTGAAAATCATTGCTGGAGAATAAGTGTATATGGCAAACTGTTAATTTTACAGTCACCTTTCTTACCATACTTTAATATAAATCAGGTGAATAATCCAAGGTGTAAAAAAATAAAAAATTCAAAAGGGATAAACTGAAATAGTACAAATGAATAGTACAAATGACGCTTGTACACAGGTGAATGTTCAAATCCAGCATACAGAATCAGTTGAATCTTTAGAAGGGTTCAAACACACAACTGCACAAAAAGCCACTTACTGTTTCATTTAGCTAGAATGAATTTAAAAGCTAGCAAATGTGCCTTACTTTTAAGGAATGAATTAATTATCAAAGGTTTAATTTACCCATTAGAAGAAGGGTCAAATTTTGCTCTCAGTTGTTCCCCTAATGCTGTCTGTCAGGAGATGCCTTACTTTGCTATGGGACTGCAGTGTCCTCAATTTCCCATAGAATTATAGAAATGTAGGGCTGGAAGGGACCTCAAGAAGTCATCAAGTCCAGCCCCCTGTGCTGAGGCAGGACCAAATAAACCTAGACCACCCCTGCCAGGTGTTTATCCAATCTGTTCTTAAAAATCTCCAATGATGGGGATTCCACAACCTCTCTTGGAAGCCTATTCCAGAGCTCCTCTTCCCTTATAGATATTCCCCCCCACACACACACACTATCTAACCTAAATCTCTCTTGCTGCATAATAAGTCCATTACTTCTTGTCCTACCTTCAGTGTACATGGAGAACTATTGATCATAGTCCTCTTTATAACAGCCCTTAACATATTTGAAAACTGTTATCAAGACCCCCCTCAATTTTCTTTTCTCAAGACTAAACATACCCCTTTTTTAATCTTTCCTCATAGGTCAGGTTTTCTTAACCATTGATCATTTTTGTTGCTCTCTCCTGGACTCCGTCTAATTTGTCCACATCTTTCTGGTATGGCACGCAGAACTGGACACAATATTCCAAATGAGGCCTCGCCAGTGCTGAGTAGAGTGGGTCAGTTACCTCCTGTATCTTACATACAACACCTATTAAAACATGCCAGAATTATATTAGCTTTTTTTACATGCTGGTAAGTTTATTTAGTAGTCCAGACAAACTACAAACTACATCCCTTCCAAGATAATGAAAGTCCAAGTAAAAACAGCTCAATGAAAGCAAAGTATTAGCCTGATTTTTCTCTCCTTGGATCACAAACTCTCCCTCAATGCTGTGTGTTGAATCTCTAACTCTTTTCCTCCCTCCCGGAGCTAGCAGTAATGGTCTTTCACAAACAAAGGGGAACTCTCACCCTCCCTCTTCTGAGAGATCATCTTAGTCCTAGACAATGAGGAGGTTTCTCTCTGAAGTCTCGTGGGTGGATGTGGTGCCAGTTCTATTCTAGGCCCAAAACTAAAAGCCCTCTCTGGAGTCCTACATACCTAAGGCTGTCCCCTGCAGGTCCAAAGATCACCTCTGTGGGCCACTTGGTGAGCTGTCGCAGGAGACACTCTTGAAATTGGTGATTCTTCTGTCAGTCCACCAGTAGCGCCTCCTGCTGGTGTTCACTTGTTATGCCTCCCACTGTCATACCTATGATGCTACTTGCATCTTCTGCTGTGAATCCTGTACTGTTAGCTGTGTCTCCTGCTGGCATTATTGAATCAACACTATTCTCTGGGAATGTTGTTGTTCTTGCTGTCACTGCTGCTGGTACTGGCACCTGTCAAAAACAGACTTTCCAGAAGATTTATTCAAATATGGTTGCTCCAGGAAACTCTCCTGTTTTCATCTCTTTCCACCCGAGGGATCTGTAACATAATCCACATAAACTTCTCCACCCCTAGGGTTCTTTTCACTGGGCATTCCAGCCTTGCCCATAAACAAAATAGTTAGGCCCCAAACTCTGTGTTTCTTTTCCCCCTAGGTTACATCCTTTTCGCTGCCTCAGTCCTTTAGATTATCTTTCAGGAACAGGCTAAGTCTGGTTGTCTAGTTATTGGAGTAATTACTCTTTAATTGGGCAAATTTGATATTAGTTTACACCTATTGACTTCAGTGTGTTTTCAGAAGACATTTAAATCAGCACAGGACTTCACATACTGTAATTTTTTAAAATGTTAAAAAGAAACAAAAGTAAACACTATTGTCATGTGTAATACAGTATATTTCCACTGCTTGGGTTAATTGTGCCACTCAGCCTTTCGGTGTTGAGCCCAACCACACAATCAAAGTGTAATGATGTTAATATGCATCACTAAATATAGACTATTACATTTTAGTGCTTAAAGCTGTGATAAATACAGATACTTTGTGTGACTTGTTCTGTGCCAGTTACCATTATCTTTTCCATGGGGAAAAGCCTCATCAGTTTCTATGTAACATAATCATGCAGTAGGGACAGATCATATTCCTATGTAAACCTAAGTATATTGATTTAAATTACCATAAAGGACACTGTAATTGTGATTATAAATTAAAAGAATGGTTTCTGAATTAGAGATATTTTGACAAATTCTTCTTGAGCATCACTGAAGTCAACAGAGGAGCAGGGAAGGATTTGATTCATGAAGGTATGTGATTGGTACATTTCTACCTGATATATCCTGTCTACTGAGAGAAGATCATGGAGCAGATCCTCAAGGAATCAATTCTAATGCACTTAGAGGAGAAGAAAATGATTAGGAACAGTCAGCATGGATTCACCAAGGGGAAGTCATGCCTGACTAACCTAATTGCCTTCTATGATGAGATAACTGGCTCTGTGGATGAGGGGAAAGCAGTGGACATGTTATTCCTTGACTTTAGCAAAGCTTTTGATATGGTCTCCCACAGTATTCCTGCCGGCAAGTTAAGAAGTATGGGCTGGATAAATGGACTATAAGGTGGATAGAAAGCTGGCTAGATCATCGGGCTCAACTGGTAGTAATCAATGGCTCCATGTCTGGTTGGCAGCCGGTATCAAGTGAAGTGCCCCAGGGGTCGGTCCTGGGGCCGGTTTTGTTCAATATCTTCATTAATGATCTGGAGGATGGTGTGGACTGCACTCTCAGCAAGTTTGCAGATGACACTAAACTGGGAGGAGTGGTAGATACGCTGGAGGGTAGGGACAGGATACAGAGGGACCTAGACAAATTAGAGGATTGGGCCAAAAGAAACCTGATGAGGTTCAACAAGGACAAGTGCAGAGTCCTGCACTTAGGATGGAAGAATCCCATGCACTGCTACAGACTAGGGACCGAGTGGCTAGGCAGCAGTTCTGCAGAAAAGGACCTACGGGTTACAGTGGACAAGAAGCTGGATATGAGTCAACAGTGTACCCTTGTTAACGGCATTTGGGGCTGTATATGTAGGGGCATTGCCAGCAGATGGAGGGATGTGATCATTCCCCTCTATTCGGCATTGGTGAGGCCTCATTTGGAGTACTGTGTCTGGTTTTGGGCCCCACACTACAAGAAGGATGTGGAAAAATTGGAATGAGTCCAGCGGAGGGCAACAAAAATGATTAGGGGGCTGGAGCATATGACTTATGAGGAGAGGCTGAGGGAACTGGGATTGTTTAGTCTGTAGAAGAGAAGAATGAGGGGGGATTTGATAGCTGCTTTCAACTACCTGAAAGGGGGTTCCAAAGAAGATGGATCTAGACTGTTCTCTGTGATACCCCCTGATTGTTTTGCAGGCTTCCTGCTTCTGATGTACTTAAAAAAAACTTATTAGTTTTTGAGTCTTTGACTAGTTGCTTTTCAAATTCTCTCTGGCCTGCCTAATTATACTTTTACACTTGCCTTGCCAGAGTTTATGCTCCATTCTATTTTTCTCAGTAGGATCTAACTTTTTTGGTATTCCCCTAAGTTTAGAGAATGTTAATCAGGTGTAGCTGGCTTTCAGGCTCCCTCACAAAACTCCCTGGTTAGCTGCTCCCTAGGAACCCTGGTTCTCCTTGAGTAGCCCACCCCCTGGTTAAGGGTAAATGTCTTAGGGATCAAAGCCTTGTTAAGAAGCTCTCAACCTTGGGCTCAGCACACGCATCCTCTTCCTCCCTCCCTCCCCCCAACAAATAGATCACACTATATACTACAGGCAAGCAGCAAGCACACAAACAAACAAACAGTCAACAAACTCACCCCAAGGATCATGTACTCACTTGTCCTTCACCTGGAGAACTCCCTCACAAAACTCCCCTGTTAGCTGCTCCTGTTCATTAGCTCCTCTGTTTGCTGAGGAGCTGGTTTTTGAAACTCCTGTTCTCCCTGAGAAGTGCCACAAACAACTTGTTCTTCAGAAGAAAGGAACCCAAAAGTGGCACTTTTAAACCTGCCAAAAGCTTCCCATTTGTTTGAAAAAGACTATTTGAGCCTTGCCTAAGGAGGGAATCCAACAATGTGATCATGAATAGCGGGTGATTTGTAGGCCTAAGCTATGCAGGATTTGTAGGCCCCATGGAGTACACATGTGAAGTGACAGCATTATGCTGTATGGATATAACATAATTTTCATTATTTAAGAAATTTATTTTTATTTAAATATAAAGGCTCCTCCTGAGGCATTTACTCAGGCAATATTCTTGTTGAGTTCAATAAAGAGTTATCTGAGTAACAACTGAATAAGGATTTGGCCCATCTGAGTCACTAGACATTTTGCCTGACTGCATAAAACCTGAATGAGAATTTCAAGATTTGGTCTCCAAAAATTAGGGCAAAAAGCTGCACAGATGAAGGAGGTGGAAACCTGACAGATCTAAGAGAACACAGAAAACAAAAACAGGGAAGCTCTGGGGCATAATTTCCCCCATCCGCAGATCCAGAGATAGCATCTCTGTAGGAAAGGCTATTTATTCTGTTGTAGGGAGGTATTTGGGGGATGAGAGGTACTTGTTGTGTCCCGACAAATCCACTGGAATTCTTTCCTAATTGCTGACAGAATCATAGGTGTTTTCACAATCCCTGCTTTGGACACCCCCAAACAGGGGAATTCTAGGGGCAACAGATGGCAGGAGAGCCTTTGCAGCCCTGCCCTGTGAAATCAGAATTTGAACAAAAGGAATAGGGTCATGTCAAGACACCAAGAAACCTTACAAGAACTGTTGAGCTGGGAGCTGAACTTCCTGTTTATTCTGCATCCCTAGGTGAGACTTTAATCATAATGTCGGCTATTATCTTTGGAACTATATGATACAACTCAAAAAGATAAATGTGAATATATGTGACATTTATTCATCTATATTTTGAAAGAAAAAGCATCTACCTATTATCCTTCAATGAATCAGGCATAATGGCCCATTACCACATACAAGCTAATGTATTACTGTAACTGAGAGCACATTTTAATTTGAATTGTTTCCTTATTAGACATATTGTTATGCTTTTTAATCACTGTTTACTGAGTTGCAAGCTTTTGGCACTTTATGGTACAAACCTCATGGTTACAGTGTTCTGGGTGCTAGTAACTGACATTCCCTTTATCTTATTAAGCATCCAAATTAGAGTAAACAAGGGAATTGTTAGATGAGATCCTGTGTATTTCAACAACCATATCGTATCAACATTTAAATTAATTAAGGCTTGGAATCTTTTATTTCATTCTGGTAAAATGAGACAATACTACAAAACATCTTCTACCAGCTCCCACAACCGCAGTTCACTTGGGTTTAATTTTGAAATGTTGAAGACCTATTAATTCATTTTGGTTTTCTAAGAAAAATGTCTCACAGTGGTTGTCTTTCCATTATTCCTATTTCATTTCCAAAGGGATTACTTAATTGTCTACAGAGTAATTTATATCTTAGCTCTATAACCTCAGTAATCATACCAGCACATGTTAACTTTCTGAAGAAAACTACATGCACAGTGGATCTGCTTATGATAGAAGCCTTTTACCATATTTTTCCTGTTTTCCCCAAGGTATTAATTATACTGAAATTAAAATTACCCAGCTGTCAGATTTGATGCTCATTTGTGGTATGCTTGCAGTCATCTCACTAAAAAAGCAACCATACTGTTCTCCATTCTGTATTATTTTTTTTCCCCTTTCTGTTGATACACTGACTTATGATACACTAATTCGTAGTCCAGCTATAGGAATCACAGAGATGAGATAGCATCAAAAAGGTCCTGGCAGGGCTGGCTCCAGGCACCAGCTTAACAAGCAGGTGTTTGGGGCTGCCAAGGAAGAGGGGCAGCTCCTGCGGCAATTCGGGGGCGGCAGGTCCCTCACTCCCTCTAGGAGCGAAGGACCTGCCGCTGAACTGCTGCCACCGATCGCAGCTTTTTTTTTTTTTTTCCAATTGCTGCTGCCGATCGCGATCACGGCTTTTTTTTTTTTTTTTCTTTTTTGCTTGGGGCGGCAGAAATGCTGGAGCCAGCCCTGGGTCCTGGTCAGTTTCAAACTCACTCAAGGTTTAGGGGTGTTTGGATCAAGGTTTTTTTCCCTGGGATCTTTTCTAATAGGAAGCCAGTGTTACTAGTTGACCTATGTAGTCTATGAGGTTAAGGCATCCTGCAAGGTCCTTTCTGAATGATTTTGGCTAAGATTTTACTAACAATATTGCCTGAGGTAGCTGCATGGCTTGTAATAAAACGTGTGCTTTACATGTAGGACAAGTGTGCTAGTGGACCTGGGTTTTTAACTGCCAGGACCTAGGCCCCGATCCACAAATGTTTTTAGGTGCCTAAACCCCAGACTTTAGATTCCTAAATCTGAGACTTGAGTTAAGTCCCAGTTTTAGGCTCCACTGTGATCCACAAAACCCCAATTGAGCTCCGTAGGTGCCTTAACTCACTCAGTGCCTAAGTTTTGGTAAATGTTCCCTTGGCATCTAAGTTTCTGCTTCTGGGGATGCCCACTGCTGCTTCACTCCAGGCATCCAGACACCTATCTCTCAGCTAAGCTCCAGGATGATTCATGAATCATCCAGGGGAAGATAGGCATTCATCCACTTCAGGGGCACGTTCAGAGGCTGCCTACTGGATCGGATTGCATTCAAAATCTCGCCAGAGATGGAAGAATTGATGGTGTTAGTGCCCATCTTATAACTTTTAGCCCAGGAGTCAGAGCACTCACCTGGGATGTGGGAGATCCAGGTTCAATTCCCACCTCTTTGCCAGAGTGGGAGAAAATATTTGAACAAGTGTGAGTCTCCCACCAGTCAGGTGAATGCTCTAATCACTGAACTATGGGTTAGTCTGATGTGAGGCTTCCTCACTCTCTCATTGAAACTGTTCCACTGTGAATAAACAAAGGAAGAGTGATTGGGACAGGGGACTGGGTTTCCCAAGTGTGTGATCTAACCGCTGGACTATGGAGTCTCTCTCTCTCTCTCTCTCTCTCTCAACGACTATTTAAGAATTTATCCACGGTGGAGCAGTCATTGGGCCAGAGAGAGAGAATGATTCTGCAGTTCAGTGGCACCTAGGTGCCTAACTCAGGCTTTGTGGATCACAGTGTTGTTCCTGTGATTTTCTAGGCACTTTAAAGGTGGGCACCATGATGCTGAGTGTTGCAACACTTAAATCCCTTTGTGGATCTGGGCCCTAGTGTTTAAAATGTCCAGATTCAATCTAGGGGTATGTCTACACTACGAAATTAGGTAGAATTTATAGAAGTCGGTTTTATAGAAATTAGTTTTATACTTTCGATTGTGTGTGTCCCCACATAAAATGCTCTAAGTGCATTAAGTCGGCGGACCGCGTCCACAGTACCGAGGCTAGCATCGACTTCCGGAGTGTTGCACTGTGGATAGCTATCCCACAGTTCCCGCAGTCTCCGCTGCCCATTGGAATTCTGGGTTGAGATCCCAATGCTTGATGATGCAAAAACAGTGTCGCAGGGGGTTCTAGGTATATGTCGTCAGACCCCTCCCCATCCGTCAGAGCAATGGCAGACAATCGATCCGTGCCCTTTTACCTGGGTTACCTGTGCAGACAACATACCATGGCAAGCATGGAGCCCGCTCAGCTCAGCTCACCGTCACCATATGTCATCTGGGTGCTGGCAGACGTGGTACTGTATTGCTACACAGCAGCAGCTAATTGCCTTTTGGCAGTAGACGGTGCAGTATGACTGGTAGCCATCATCGGCTATCTGGGTGCTGGCAGACGTGGGGCTGCATTGCTACAGAGCAGCAGCCCCTTGCCTTTTGGCAGTAGATGTTGTATTGCGTTTGATATCCATCATCGTCATATTCCTCAGTGAGTTCAATCAGAGGCACCTGGGCAGACATGTTTTGTCTCCTGGAGACTCAGTCCTGCCGGCAGTCCTATTGAACCGTCTTGACGATGATGGCTAGCAGTCGTAGTACAGCATCTTCTGCCAAGCACCCAGAAGATGCCGATGGCTATCAGTCATGCTGCACCGTCTGCTGCCAGCGTAAGATGTAAAAAATAGATGGACTAGATTTGTTCTGTATTCATTTGCTTCCCCCTCCCTCTGTGAAATCAACGGCCTGCTAAACCCAGGGTTTTGAGTTCAATCTTTGGGGGGGGCATTCTGTGTGACAGTTGTTTGTGTTTCTCCCTGATGCACAGCCACCTTTGTTGATTTTAATTCCCTGTAAGCCATGTCATCAATCGCCCCTCCCTCCATCAGACAATAGTTTCGCGCCTTTTTTCAGCCCAGACGCCATAGCACTGGGATCATGGAGCCCGCTCAGATCACTGCGGCAATTATGAGCACTATGAACATCACGCGCATTGTCCTGGAGTATATGCAGAACCAGAACATGCCAAAGCAAACCCAGGCGAGGAGGCGATTGCAGCGCGGCGACGAGAGTGATGAGGAAATTGACATGGACATAGACCTCTCACAAAGTACAGGCCCCAGCAATGTGCAAATCATGGTGTTACTAGAGCAGGTTCATGGTGTGGAACGCCGATTCTGGGCCTGGGAAACAAGCACAGACTGGTGGGACAGCATCGTGTTGCAGGTGTGGGACGATTCCCAGTGGCTGCGAAACTTTCCCATGCATAAGGGCACTTTCATGGAACTTTGTGACTTGCTTTCCCCTGCCCTGAAGCGCCAGAATACCAGGATGAGAGCAGCCCTCACAGTTGAGAAGCGAGTGGCGATAGCCCTGTGGAAGCTTGCAATGCCAGACAGCTACCGGTCAGTCGGGAATCAATTTGGAGTGGGCAAATCTACTGTGGGGGCTGCTGTGATCCAAGTAGCCAATGCAATCAAAGACCTGCTGATATCAAGGGTAGTGACTCTGGGAAATGTGCAGGCCATAGTGGATGGCTTTGCTGCAATGCGATTCCCAAACTGTGGTGGGGCGATAGACGGAACCCATATCCCTATCTTGTCACCGGAGCACCAAGCCCCCGAGTACATAAACCGCAAGGGGTACTTTTCAATGCTGCTGCAAGCCCTGGTGGATCACAAGGGACGTTTCACTAACATCAACATGGGATGGCCGGGAAAGGTACATGATGCTCACGTCTTCAGGAACTCTGGTCTATTTCAAAAGCTGGAGGAAGGGACTTTCTTCCCAGACCAGAAAATAACCATTGGGGATGTTGAGATGCCTATCATTATCCTTGGGGTCCCAGACTACCCCTTAATGCCATGGCTCATGAAGCCGTACACAGGCAGCCTGGACAGTAGTCAGGACCTGTTCAACTATAGGCTGAGCAAGTGCCGAATGGTGGTGGAACGTGCATTTGGACATTTAAAAGCGCGCTGGCGCAGTTTACTGACTCGGATAGACCTCAGCGAAGCCAATATTCCAATTGTTATTGCTGCTTGCTGTGCGCTCCACAATATCTTTGAGAGTAAGGGGGAGACATTTATGGTGGGGTGGGAGGTTGAGGCAAATCGCCTGGCCACTGATTACGTGCAGCCAGACACCAGGGTGGTTAGAAGAGTACAGCAGGGCGCAGTGCGCGTCAGAGAAGCTTTGAAAACAAGTTTTGTGACTGGCCAGGCTATGGTGTGAAACTTCTGTTTGTTTCTTCTTGATGAACCCGCCCCCTCCCCTTCCCGGTTCACTCTACTTCCCTGTAAACTAACCACCCTCCCCTCCCCTCTTTGAGCACCGCTTGCAGAGGCAATAAAGTCATTGTTACTTCACATTCATGCATTCTTTATTAATTCATCACACAACTAGGGGGATAACTGCCAAGGTAGCCCAGAAGGGGTGGGGGAGGAGGGAAGGAAAAGGACACATTGCAGTTTAAAACTTTAAAACTTTAACACTTATTGAAGGCCAGCCTTCTGATGCTCAGGCAATCATCCGGGGTGGAGTGACTGGGTGGCTGGAGCCCCCCTCCCCCACCGCGTTCTTGGGTATTTGGGTGAGGAGGCTATGGAACTTGGGGAGGAGGGTTGTTGGTTACACAGGGACTGTAGTGGCGGTCTCTGCTCCTGCTGCCTTTCCTGCAGCTCAACCATACGCTGGAGCATATCAGTTTGATGCTCCAGCAGCCGGAGCATCGACTCTTGCCTTCTGTCAGCAAGCTGACGCCACCTATCCTCTTCAGCCCGCCACTTGCTCTCTTCAGCCCGCGATTCAGCCCGCCACCTCTCCTCTCGTTCATATTGTGCTTTTTTGCACTCTGACATTGACTGCCTCCACGCTTTCTGCTGTGCTCTGTCGGCATGGGAGGACATCTGAAGCTCCAAGAACATATCATCCCAAGTCCGCCGTTTTCTCCTTCTAATCTTCACTAGCCTCTGTGAAGGAGAAACATTTGCAGCTGGTGGAGGAGAAGGGAGAGGTGGTTAAAAAAGACACATTTTAGAGAACAATGGGTACACTCTTTCACGTTAAATTTTGCTGTTCACATTACACAGCACATGTGCTTTTGTTACAAGGTCACATTTTTCCTCTTATATTGAGGGCCTGCTGGTTTGGTGTGAGAGATCACTCACGCAGTGCCAGGCAACAGATTTCGGCTTGCAGGCAGCCATGGTAAGCCTGGTCAGTGCATCTGAGTTGAGAGTGCGGTCCAAAGCGGTCACAATGAAGCACTGTGGGATAGCTCCCCGGGGCTAATAACGTCGAATTCCATCCACATTACCCCAAATCCGACCCGCAAAGGCCGATTTTAGCACTAATTCCCTCGTCGGAGGTGGAGTAAAGAAACCAGTTTAAAGGGCCCTTTAAGTCGAAAAAAAGGGCTTCGTCGTGTGGATGTGTCCAAGCTTAATTCGATTTAATGCTGCTAAATTGGACCTAAACTCATAGTGTAGACCTGGCCTAGGTTTATGTTGGCACCTAGGTCTCTGGGCACCTAAACCAGAAGTCCCTGTAATAAAAATGTTATGGCAGAAAGCAGACAAAAACCTCCCCTCCACCAGAAAGCTCTGATTAGGCACAGTAAAGCCCAAGAAGTGCATGACTCTGACTGGAAAGGGAACACCAACCATCGTGACTAGGGTGGCTTTTATTTAGCTCATTACCTAAACAATGTCCATCAGCAGGACGCCTTTGGCATCCCAGCAGGAAACTAAAGCTGCTCTCCTGGTGCAAAAGCCAAGCAACAAAGCTGGTGGTAACACCCTCTGTTCTCTTGCAGGGAAAATACTCTCTAGCAGGCAGGAGCCTATCTGGAACAGGGAAGTGTTTATACGTCCTTATTCCAATACTAGTGAATCTGGCTCTTGGATCTTATTAAAATGTTTATACCCCTTTTTCTTTTAGAAAAATTGGGAGTTTGCATCCTAGCTTTGTACAAACTGCAGAGTGGTTAAAATATGTAATAACGAGGAGCAGAAAGAGGTGTGCATCATTTCCTATGTCTCCACTTATAGGCTAATATTTCAGTGTACCTTAAAGTCATTAATAAGGAAAATTCATTAGTGTTAAAAAAAAAACTGTCTTCTTGCTATAAATTTAGTAAGAGAATTACTGCATGATCAAGTGAGCGCTCATACCGATAAACTTAATCTGAATTTAAGGAGAAATAAATGAGCAGTTGTTCCATCTCTATACCTGATAGAATAGAAATAATGTTTTGGGAAAGCACACACCAAATGAAAATGAACTATGCATTCTATAACAAAATTTGGTCTGCTTTTGTCTGCCTGCTTGCTGTTTTTCAACTTAGGTTATGCCTTTTTGTTAGCCTATAAACATCAAAGTCAAGGTCAAGCTTCACCTAGTTATTAAAAAGATGTGATCAAGTGTGACTGAACAGCTATATATGATATTGCTCTTCTTTTCCCCCTAAGCAGTGTGGAGTTCTGGGAGCACAGCCTATCAAAGTGCACATAAGTAGATAGCGGCTAGCTTAGAGGTTCATTACTGGATTTGGATTGGCATGCTGCAGAGTATTTAAATGTCTCTGCTCAGACTATCATTCACTCACTGCCCAACAGTACTGCCTCAGTAAATTGGTTAGTCTGAGAAAACAACTTGTGTAACTAAAACAGATTTTTTGGGGGACAAAAATATAATTTTTACATTACTTCTGGTTTAAAAATAAATCTCCTGTGGGGGAGGATATGAGTCATCTACATTCTTAATGAGACCCTGGACTTTCCTCCTTTTTACTTACTTAACCTCTGGTAATCCCCATGATGTGTTGCAGCAACACCATTTCTTAACTGACTGAATGAGTCATTGTTGGGCAACATTCATCACTCCCTTCAACAAGCAATGAACACTCATGCTCTGCAACTTGTCAGGATCAGAAGCAAATGCCTAGGAATTTAAGAGTCTTCCAATTGAATGTGCAGCTTGAACTATGGGCCTCTGAGCTGGCAACCAAAACAAATTATGCTAAACAAGAGTGTTTTGCAATTACTCTGTGCTACGGTAAAGGAGTCCAAGATTTAGGACCCATCTTAATTTCTCATTTCCAGAAAACCTGTGGTGCTGAATGAAGAAGACTTCCAAAGGGAAGGGTCATCACTATGTGACTGAATCAGTGTGCAACCCCGTCCTGTTAGACAATTCATGAAGCATAAGTGATTTGTATAGATAGTAATATGTGGAAGGCTGCTAACTGTTTTCTGTTGATGTAAGTCCAGGTGGTGGATACTAAGGATGGGAAAACAGGGTCAAATAAGAAAAGCTGGGGAAAATTCCGTGAGAATAAACCTCATTCTGATGTCTTCCTTGTGGTACTCTATCCTGGGGCTGTCTGTGGGAAGAGGGAATTTGGCCCTCTATTATTATTATTAATGACTAAAGCTGGTTGAAAATTTTTCAGCTGAAGATTTTTCTGTTGGGAAATGCTGATTCAATGGAATCAAAATGGGAAATGGGAAATTTTTGATGGAAACCAGGCAAGCTGACTGCCTCATCAGACTGTCAGGCTGCTCATCTGGCTTCCTGACTGCCTGGAACTTTAAAAAAAAAATTCCATTTGGATTCTCCTAAAATGATTTTTTTTCAAAAATTCCATTTCATGGAGAATTTCAAAATTTTTCCCAAACTCTGTTTCTGACTATTTATTTACTGGCATAGCACCAACAATGTGGTAGGTGCTTTGGGAAGTGGTCCTGCTTCCTGGCCCTCAGAATACTCCATAGTGGAATATTGTATGCCCAGTCACCTTCCAAATAGCACAGTGTACATTGGAGGGGATGTCAGAATGAATGCCCAAGAACAGTAATCACAAGGTAGTGGGGAGTTGGAGACTGGTGGTAGAAAATGTGTGCAAATGGGAAAGGAGGGGTGTGTGGCTTGGTTCGGACTCCAAAATGGTCAGATAAGGGTTACCTAGCTGAATAGAGAGAACAATTTGAGATTTACGAGTCTCCTATGGGTACCCATTTTAAGCTAATCACAATCTTTCAGGTGATATATAGAGGAAGTAAACTGAGTGCTTCTATTTACTCTCTCATACAAATTAATATTTAGGGAAACTCAGAGACTGCACATTTAAAATTGATAAAGTGTGTGGGGGGGATGGTTACATATGAAACCAAGCATGGAACTCATCACTAGATATCACTGAGTCCAAGAGTTTAGTGGGATTCAATAAGGAGTAGCTATTTATATTTCTAATGACTGTGAACATCATTCATAATATAACAACAGTTATATTAGATAGGAATATTTTTAATTTATATATATATATATTTCAGAGCATAACCCAACCACTTTCAGATGGGAGTCAGGATAAAACTTCTCCTATGTGCTGCTTATTCTGTACTTGTTTGCTGTGGGTTTCTTGCATTTTTTGGAGTCATCTAATAGTGGCCAGTGTCAAACAGGATACTGGAGAAGGACAAATGGGGAGGATGGCAATTTCTGTGTTCTTATGTGTGCCCGTGGTTACTAGAGGGGCCACACTGAGAGTGCTCAATTAGGGCAAACAGCAAAGAATGTGGGACGATCCCCCAAATGGGTGGTTTATTCTTATAATTAGATTCGCCAAGCCACTAACAAAACAGCTTCTGCAGTTACTGGTTACTCAGAAGAAAAACATACAATTCCCCTTAAGCAATCCAGCCTTTTGCTCCCATCCAGACAGCTCATTCAAATATAGTGAGGATTACTTAAAATCTTATTCACCATATATAAAGTTCTACTGATCCCAAGAGATTACCCCCAGGTCAATGAATGTTTCAGATTTTACCCAAATACACGCTTACAACCATTTCTTATTCACTAATCTAAAATTTATTAAAAAAAGAAAAGAGTTACTGTGGTTTAAAGATCATTATACATATAGGTACGAATAAAGTTCTTAGGTCAGTTTCATTCAAGAGATTGCAAGGCTGCTGATTTTTAATTGATTCCAGAAGGACTTTTACAAAAGTTATAGTCCAATAGGCAGTCCATGTGTAGAGTTTATAGGCCTGGAGACCTCAGTCTTGCTGTTTGAACTTGCCCTGACAAAGTTTAAGCAGAGCTGAGATTTAAAAAGAGCAGGCTCTAGAGTTCTTTATTTATTAGATAAAATTTATAAATTTCTAACAGATCTAGATAAACACAGACAAATACAATATGTATCTACTAATTCTCTGATAAGGCAGGTTTACATTTCAAATAATTTAGTCTAAATAACATGGCTTCGATAATGAACTACAAGAAATGGCCCCGTTTACCATTTCAGTACTTCTGCACTATGTTCTTAAAGGTCACTTAGCCTGCTGGTTCCTTAACCCTCACTGGCTCAGTGTCACACTATGACATCCTGGTGTTTCAGCCATGTTACTAGTATGTCATTTTGACAAATTACATTAAATCATGTGATAATAGCTAGCAACAGAATACAGTATAAGCAATGCAATCTGTAATGACTCCTCCAATTTAAAGCAATCGGTTATTTTGTATCAGCTGTCTCTTACCAATTTAGATACTGGGGGAATAAAAATCTTGTTAACCTGGCTCCAAATCCAGTCCCAGAAGTACAATAGATTATATACTGTGACACATAGATAGATAGATGTGTGTGTGTGTGTGAATGAGAAAGAGACATGAACCAAGAACCATGTTTTAAAGACAGGAATATAAAACACATAACAGTCTTTATTGAGCAGCTGGGTGATATGAATTCACTGGTTACTCCAGATTATCCTGAGGAAGTTCACCAATTTCAGACTTTTGCAATGAGCAATCTCCAAATTGGTTGTGCTGGGGAATTTTCAGGTTGCTGAGATCAATATATTTCAGAGAATGAAAAAATCCAGCCAAAGAATTACTGGCATTTTAATTACAAAGGTGCCATACTTTTTTTAAATAAAGTACAACTGACCTTTACTTAGCACAGTACTTTCCCACACATGCTGGGTTCTGTTAGGAGGACATTCTACATGGTTGGATTCAGATTCCTTTAATCTGTTTTCCTAGTTCTGCACTGCGATCCAGCTGATTGTAACTGTGGCTGATTACAATTTAAAGTTCAGGTTCAGATTTGGAACTTCACAACAGTTTTGGGGAACAGGAGCTGTTTAGATTTCTAGAACCATAGTTCCAGTCCAGGCCCATTTCCAATGCAACCATTTTAGAGAAGAGTGACTGAATAGAAGACTCTTCCAAACAGGAAAAAAAACAGAACAAATGAAACGTGGAGTCTATTTAGATTGTAAATCCTTCTCCTGTTCAGATTTTTTAACAACTTGCAAACTGAACACACATCAAAGGTATTTATAATTGATTCCTTTCTGCTCCAAAGCATTTTTTTCAATCAGAAACAGGAAAACTCCACTCCTATTTATTCTTATATTATAAATCAGTGATATTATCTGATTGAAGCTTATCTGATTTATCTGATACAAGGTTAAGATGGAAATCAAACAGAATAGATTCTATTGCTAAACATTCAGCAGCTCATATACTTCATATAGTTGGTTTCCTTCATTTTCTTCCCTTGTCAGCAACTGGCTTAACCATCTTCATCCTTTGACTTGTCTACAGAGAGGAATGCTGGAGCTCAGAGAACAGAAGGAAGCTGAATCAGATAAATTGCAAGGGTATTAAATGTACCATTTATGCCAAAAACTTGAGCTTAATCACATCCAAATTTTTCTCTCAAAAACCAATACATAAGAAACTAAGTTACAGGAAGTTGGAAAACAAAATGTAGGTCAGCTCTGCCATAATCCACTGATTATCTTGATATTTTGTGCATATAACAATTTAATTCTGAATCTAGGTTTCAGCATGGCACCTTTCTTGGGGCTTGTGATGAGATCTACTAGCCCCACACTGACCCAGGATTAGGAGTAGAGCAAAACTGGGCTAGGGAGGCCCTTCTCAACTGGGGCAAGGCACGTTCCCAGTGGAGAAACATTTTAAAAGGATACTGGTAAACCAAGAAAAGGGGGGACGAGTTGTATGTGGCACTAGTTTGTGAGGTCTGCTTTAGCAGCAGGGACTTGGATTCCTGCTCTTCCCTCCCCCTTCTTTTGGAGTTGAAACCCATGAGAAAGATTGACTGAACAGGACACTATGAGATTGAGGCGAGGCTGCTAAGCCAATGACTGCGCCCCAAACTGAATAACTCCAGGCTAGTAGGAAGTGACCCAGGGGAAAATAAAATGGGGGGTAGCTCAGTAACTGGTCTGAATGCTTTGATAAACTCCTACGTCCCTGGGTCAGGACCTGGTGAAGTGAGTGGGCTTGAGTCCCTCCCACCCCTGCTCCTCTGTAGAGACAGACCCTCTGGGGGAGTAATGTGAGCATGTGGAGGTGATTGAGGCTGCAGCTGGGGCATAAGGCCATGACCTGACCGTTAGGGAAGCTGGTCATCAGATCTTCCTGCTGCAGGGCTCTACAACAGTTTTAGGTAAAAATCAATCCACTATTTTATCAGTGTTGCTAATCTGTCTAGGATTTTAAAATTTCTATGCACTTTAATAGCATCATTTTTGAGACAATGATTAAAGCAGCTCTTGTATATCTGAAGTAATTCCACTGATTTGAAAGGATGTATTCCAGATTTGTACCAAAGTAATTCAGTGCTTTTAACTATCCAAAATAAATGTCCAAAAATATATTTAGAGCAAAGGCTTCTCAGGAAATGGGAAAGCTAAATTCTTTACTTATAGAGGCCTTCAATTAAATTTAAATTGAAGGGCCATATCCCACAGTCATTATTCAAACAAAATTTCTATTGATGGCAATAATTTTTCTATGAGCCACAGGTTAGCCCAAACTTCAAGATTTGAATGTAAATTAAAATAAGATGATAAAATTCTATCTTTTACAATGTATTGAAATTTAAAAAATATTTTTGCTCTTTCTATTATGACTTTGAACAACATATGGGTCAATCTTTTCAAATTAAGACTCAGTAAAAACGAATGTACAAAGCATGTACATTTCCGTTGTACAATGGTTTATATACTTCATTGTCTTTCAGAAAAATTCATAAACAATGGAAAAACACAATATTACTTTCCTTTCAAAGGCATGAACATGATCCTTTATAAGGCTAGAGTAAAGTCCTTCCTTACTGAAGTCAATGGAGCCAAGATTTCACCTGTGATGTGTATTACACTGTGCCTATGTGAACTAGCTGTAGAGCAGCCAAGAAGCACTAAAAATAAGAAAGGTCTTGGCAGATGATTGAGAAAGAACGGAGTGCAGAAACTGATGCTGGTAGTGCAGTGCAGGGTGATCAATTTAAAGACAGTAGGAGTTGGAAAGCATGGTGGTTTGGGGGAAAACTCTGGAAACTTTTAAGGTTTGGACTTCATGAAATGTTGTGATTTACAAATTACATATAATTAGTTAGTTGCTAACATTTTGGATACCCATATCTTAGCTTTATTATATAGGTCTGTAACACAATGGTTTATAATTTCACCTTGCAACTGGTTTCATGTAGAGCTGGTTTTATCTAGTAAACAAACAAAAAAACAATTTCTGAAATTTCTATAAAATATTAATTAAAAATCATGAAAAATTGAACATTTTGATAACATCACAAAAATGGCTAGTATTTAGTTTTGAACAAAGGAAATTTTGTCAATACTCTGAGGGGAAATTCAACCAGCTGTAGTTTCTTATAAAGAAAATGTGCCTTTTGTACATTACATTATTGTGTGGATCAAAATATCTTGACACTTATAATTGCTCTGTGTAACAGTTTGCAGTCCATTTCATGCTCCTATTGGAATGCACTGTGGGGTTTTACTCCGATTTCTTTTCGGTATCACTTGCTTCCTGCAAAACTTGGAAATAATTAAACCACCCCTTTCAGTTCTCCACAGATGCCCTACCTGAGAGTGGGCTTCATTTGCTCTAGCTTGCCAAAGATTTCTGTTTGCTGCTGACATCATGTAATACAAGTGTAATACAGGCGTGCTCAGAAGAGAACAGATCATCTTCTAGACCCAATCACATGACATGAACCAGTTTTATAAAATGTTATATTCCTGTCACATGGCAGAGGTCAATACACACTGATGCTAATGGCTACTCATACAAAAGAGTATTTTAAAATGCTGACAGTGACTACACATCAACAGTATCACATTTTGCCAGAACCACATAGAATTCAAACTGCTAAACTTTTATGATCCGTTCTAAATCTGCAAACTCTCTGGTTATTCTGGTGGATTTTGTATTGAGCAAAACAAATGATCCTGTCCTTAGTAGGAAGAGAACCAACAAAAAAGGCCTTAAAGACTTTAATACTAATTTATTTGAACACTGCACTGTTATGTTGCATTTATGGCATCACACTTTAGAAGAACATTCATTTACTTCATTTTACAGCATTTGAGCTGCATGTATGAAGGGTATTGAGTGTTTGCACATATGGTTTATAATCTGGTATGTGTGCAGAAGCAATGAATTAATCCCTTTTTCATACTAATACATTGCCATTATTGTGTATTAAAGAAAATAGCATTATCATAAACAGTATAGAACCAATGGAATAAAATGGAAATAAAGTTGGGCTGTTAATTAATCGCAGTTAACTCACATGATTAACTCACAAAAATTAACTGTGATTTAAAAACTAATCGTGATTAATTGCACTGTTAAACAATAGAATACCAATTGAAATGTATTAAATATTTTGGATGTTTTCCTACATTTTCAAATATATTGATTTCTATTACAACACAGAATATGTGTACAGTGCTCACTTTATATTATTTTTTATTACAAATATTACACATGTATTACATTTATTTATTACACATATTTGCACTGTAAAAATGATAAACAAAAGCAATAGTATTTTTCAATACACCTCATACAAGTACTATAGTGCAATCTCTTTATCGTGAAAGTGTAACTTACAAATGTTGATTTTTTTGTTACATAACTGCACTCAAAAACAAAACAATGTAAAACTTTAGAGCCTACAAGTCCACTCAGTCCTACTTCTTGTTCAGCCAACTGCTAAGACAAACAAGTTTGTTTACATTTATGGGAGATACTGCTGACTGCTTCTTATTTACAATGTCACCTGAAAATGAGAACAGGTGTTCGGATGGCACTTTTGTAGCTGGTGTTGCAAGGTATTTACGTGCCAGATATGCTAAACATTCATATGCCCCTGCATGCTTCGGCCACCATTCCAGAGGACATGCTTCCATTCTGACGATGCTCATTAAAAAAATAATGTGTTAATTAAATTTGTGACTGAACTCCTTGGGGAGAATTGTATGTCTCCTGTTCTGTTTTACCTGCGTTCCGCCATATATTTCATGTTATAACAGTCTCGGAAGATGAACCAGCACATGTTCATTTTAAGAATACTTTCACAGCAGATTTGACAAAACACAAAGAAGGTACCAATGTGAGATTTCTAAGGATAGCTACAGCACTCGACCCAAGGTTTAAGAATCTGAAGTGCCTTCCAAACTCTAAGCAGGACGAGATGTGGAGAATGTTTTCAGATGTCTTAAAAGAGCAACACTCTAATGCGGAAACTACAGAACCCGAACCACCAAAAAAGAAAATCAACCTTCTGCTGATGGCATCTGACTCAGATGATGAAAATGAACATGCGTTGGTCCGCTCTGCTTTGGATCATTATCGAGCAGAACCCGTCATCAGCATGGATGGATATATCTTCTGGAATAGTGGTTGAAGCATGAAGAGACATATGAATCTTTAGCGCATCTGGCACCTAAATATCTTGCGATGCCAGCTACAACAGTGCCATGCGAACGCCTGTTCTCACTTTCAGATGACATTGTAAACAAGACGTGGGAAGCATTATCTCCTGCAAATTGTAACCAAACTTGTTTCTCTGAGAGATTGGCTGAAGTAGGATGGAGTGGACTTGTAGGTTCTAAAGTTTACATTGTATTATTTTTTAATCCAGTTATTTTTTGTACGTATTTCTACATTTGTAAGTTCAACTTTCATGATAAAGAGATTGCATTACAGTACTTGTATTAGGTGAATTTAAATATACTATTTATTTTGTGTTTTACAGTGTAAATATTTGTAATAAAAATAAATATAAAGTGAGCACTGTATACTTTGTATTCTGTTTTGTAACTGAAATCAATATATTTGAAAATGTAGAAAATACCCAAAAATATTTAAATAAATAGTATTCTATTATTAACAGTGGGAGTAATTACAATTAATTTATTTAATTGCATGATTAATCACATGATTAATCACAATACATTTTTTTAATCACTTGACAGGCCTAAAATAAAATGAAACAATATGATGTAATTTGTAAGAAGACCAATACATCTCTATTACAGATGTATGCTGGCACACAGTCCACAAATAGACATGCTTATAGTGGCTTAAATTTTGGAGCAGTTTAAACATTGAAAATGTGGCCCTTAAAAAAAAAGGGGAAATCACAGTTGAATTCAAACTAAAGGAAGGAATTAGCAGAGAGAAACTGTAACATCACCCATGAGTATCAAAGAAAAAAAGATTATTCTGATGCTACAGGGCTTAGCATATGGCATTGGGAGGTAGGACATTTTTAGCACGGAGACGTTTTGTCAATGAGCAAGGTTCCAGGATTTCATTACCTTGGGAATGTGATTCTGTACAGAGCTAGTAATTAGTGCTTATTCCTTAGATTTTTAACCCTGTTTATGCATGTTCTCTACTTTCCAATATTTTGTAGCAAAGTGTTTAAAACATACATCGACTGTTTCTAGTCAAAGATAGAGGAAGTGCTGAAAATCAGGTGAGAAACTGTTTTCTTAGCAGACCTTCACTGCCAAAATGTTTGGGTAAGTATGAACTAGAATCCAGACTTATGAATGCTTCTTTAAATCAAATTGATTATCTGAAATGTTTGAGTTTCACCCATCACTTACATGGCTGTAACTGGCTGTCACTTGGTGCTGAGGTTTAAAGGTGCTCGGTACCATAAATACTCAGAGTACAAAACCATAATAGGGTAAATACATTCTGTAATCATCCCAACCCCAAAATTCCTTAGAGGTATCCATGAGGTTCCAGAGAGGATGAGACAATGCTATCAAGGTGACATGTCACTTCCACCAGTTCCTGGAGAGCCCCATCTGTGTTAGGTCCCCTTAAGTAAGCAGAGGGTGATCTAAGTAATGGAAACTTGTTATTCCAACTGAATTATCCTCTGGTAACTGTGAGATGAATTATCCCTCTGAAATCTGCATCCAGCTATAATGACCTTCCCCCCATACAGAAGGATCTGCCCCTGTTCATGTATACATATAAGCAAAATCCAAATGCTACTTTCCATGACATTATGCAGAGTAAGTTTTATGAGGTCACACATTCATCGTTTAGAAGAGGGAGCATCAGGGATGAGGGCCAGTTATTCTAAATGCCTTATCAACCAAGAGACAAGCAGAGTTTCTGCAGAAAAATTAGTACAACATGTGGAGACCTCTCTGTGCTGTGCTGCCATCTTTGAAGGAGTATGTTTCAGGGGCAGCAGCAGCTGGAGTAATCCACATTCGCATGGCTCACCACAGGTAACTCTGAACCTGCAGCACATTGTCACATGATCTGCATTTGGGAGAGATGGAAAAAACTTAATTTTGGAGGCCAAATCTTCTGTTTGCTCCAGGGAGAAGAACCAGACCCATAATTGACCAATCTGGAAAGCCTCAGAGGTTTTTGTCCTATGGCCCAACCCGTGGGTTCTTCCAGGGGAGGGGACAATCCAGCCACATGAGATTTATTTATTTTACGTTCCCAGTGTTTGTAAAATTTTGTTGTTATTAGCAAGAGAACTACTAATAATCCAGCACATAGAATCTCTCCTTTTTAATGGAGGATGGTGTGAAACAGTGAAAGCTATATCCAGCAAACTGATTTCAGCTACAGTTAAAAGGAGACACTGTCAATTTAGGCAGGAGTATGTTAATAGTATCACGAATTGCTTGGAAATATCCTTTAGATTATATGGACAGTGGAAACTTTTACTGAAATTAATTTATCTCACTGTTATATTACAGTGAGTACCACTGAAAACTCAACATTTGTCACACTGAAGTGATTGCAGTTCCTTGGTATCATCTATTTTAAGTATAAAAAAAAACACCAAAGCCCTGTCCCTACAGGTGCAGATGATCCCCAGGGAAAGGAACTAGAGAACTTCCACTGAGCAAGAGGGAGCTGGATTAGGGGGTTAATGCATGTAATATGCACTCCCAGGACAATGAGAAGTTCAGATGTGGGAGGGTGTGGAAAGGCCAAGGGAGAGGCAGGGTGTGGTTCTTCTACTCTATCCCTCTGAAAAGGGAATAAAAGCCAAGGATATTACAATGTACACTAGGCTGCAGTAGACTCTACAAAGCAGTTCTGCTGTCACTCCATTGCCTGAGGTGAGAATTCATCACTCTACTTGTTTCTCCTTGGCTAGTGTTAGTTCCCATAACCTGCAAAGGTGTGTGTGGGGGAGTTACCTGGATTGATGAATGTTCATTTTTAATACTATCACCACAAACATGAACCTGACCAAACCCAGCCCCAACTACCGAACTAAACTGACTGCCTTAGTTCCTAAGGATCTACTTTATAGTCCCTTGGCTCCACCATGTTAGCATGGAAAGGGGGAGACTGATTGGCCAAAAGCTGTTTTCCCACTCAGCCCCCTCTCTTACCTTTTTCCTAGGGCTGAACTACTAGTGCTTCTCTTGCCATGTCTGGTAATTCCTTTTTTCCCTCTCTCTGTTTCTCTGATCTTTCTTCTGACATACAAACCTTTACAAAATAACAGACAACAAAACCCCTCTGCCCACATGTGCCTTGCATGTGCCTCTGTTTTGGGTGGCAATATGTGCCTGTGTCTGGGGCAGAGGCCACTATTGTTTTAGATGCCAGGGTTCCTACAGGATCTTAATGGCTGCAGTTGGTTTTTCCTTATAGCTTTATATTGGGGCTTTGATATTAGTTTCAGTGAAGTAGAATATCTTTTCCATTAACCCTTGAATAGTTCCCCTTTTTGTTCTCTCATACTCAGTGACATATGGCTCGGGCTTAGGAAACTAATGGCTAATACATTAGCCAAGGTTTATATATTTATCTCTTTAAACATTCCATGTAAGTCAGACCCATCAGCTCCTTTTTCGTAAAGTCAATTTTACAAAATGTGATTTCCTGTTTAACTCACTGACAGGGACTTTCCCTAATGTTCAGCAAATTTTAAATGAAGATGCCTGCGTCTGGGGTGGAGGCCACTACAAAAAAGCATTTTGAGCATGTAAGTATGAGTATTCACATTGGAAACCTGAGGTATGGTCATCCAATCAGTAACAGAAATATGCCATTAGTTCAACCAAAATAACCTGAATTTTGAATGTCAGATACTTAAAACAAAATTGTCATGAATTAGCAACAGACCAAGAATAAGTCATAGATTATTTCTGTAACTTTTAAAAGGGAAAATACATTTGAGAAAATTGTGATCTGCTCATGGACAATGTCCAGACAGAAAAAAGGTGAAAGCCATCAAAGAAGTTTATTCCAAGCAGTTTAAAATGTTATAACAACTCTCCCCAATTATGGGCATCTCTTTAATCTTTTTTGCATAAGTCACTCCCTCCAGACTCTGACAATATGTGTACCATTTAAAACTCTAGCCAGAAGCCAAATGGAAGGGTGCCTGGGAAGGGTCTAGGGTAGATGCTACAGTGAATCACAGAGAGAGACAGAGTAGCTTTCGGCTATTACTGTTTTACTTGTTCATTGTTAAGAGAATGCAACACTTTCTGTGCTGTTTTGTTTTTAACCACTGCCATCTGACTGGGTCCCTTAATCATTTTTGATGTTCTCTGGACTCTAGAAATACAAGAAATCTAGGTACTGCACACTCAAAAATTATCTGTAAAATCATGAACATTAAAAAAATTGCTTGAAGGCTTGAGCATCCAACAAAACCCCAGAGTAATTAGGAAGAGGAAAGAAAAAAAGTTTGCTGAGCTAATCCAAAGTACTTTAGCCAGGATTTTAGCCACATAGAGATTGTGCATAATGAAATAAAGGGATTACAGGGGATATATTCTATCATCCTCAATTGTGGGGGAAATATTCATATTAAATTTTGTGTGAATTGCCACAGTGAATATGTAGTTCATTTAATAAAATGTGAATGTGATTCAATTTATATTGGGGATACTTCTAGGATGTGAAAAATATAGGATCATAAAATGCTTGAGAAATAATTATCTAAAATCCCCAATATCATGTCATTTTAATAGTTTGACACACTTGGTGTCCAATTACAGTTCCAGTTGCAATAGATCATGTACCATAATTAAAAGAGCATGTAATAGGTAATAAATATCAGCGCAGCAATAGGCTTTTTGGATTTATAATTTGAAATCAATGTCTCAATTTCAAATGAATGAAAAGACTTAATTATATGCCTATTTGGAGTAGAGATGAAAGGCCTACACCTTGATGTTAGCTAGGAAAATAGTGCTAGCACATAGTGGAGCTACCAGTAGTCTAATAACAGATTTGTGAATACACTTACAAATAAATAGGCTGCCTGCCTGATGACTTGTGACCACCAGGTCTCTGTGGAAATGTTCATGAATTCTGAAAGTTCCATGCGTTTTAAAACAAATTACTTTTTTTGTAAAGTTTGTCTCTTTGAAATCTTATTCTCTATTTGGTATTCAGCATACAATTTCAATCTTATATCTTAAAAGCTACACTCATTCAATCAGGGAACAGCAAAAAAGGCCATGTGACTTAGGTCACATTACTCCTCACCAATATCAAATACTGAGTAGCCAAGAGTCCAAGTGAACAATTAATGAATATTTGGAATATTGTTCAGACAAATTATTTGATAAATAGAATCAAATATGATCTCAGAAATAAGAATTTCTTTGTGAATATTACACAGGCAGGAAAAAGGGCAAGCTTTGCAATTAACATTATTGGCAGTGAATAATTTGTCCACCTCTAGGCATCAATATGGAAAGTCAGGATAGATGTTCCATTGTCACTGTTGAGTGCCTGTGTCACTGTGGAGTGCCCTACAGCGATGCTCCTGTTACTGTGCCTGAGAGAGTCACAGCTGAGGGTGCCAAATTCAGGACAAATTGTTGAGAAATACGGCAGACTCACCTCCAAACTGGTGGTTATTTTTTCATAAGATATACCAAGTCAGAAACAAAGGTAAATGTCTGTCTCACCATACTGACAAGAAGTCAAAACTGCAGACTCGTTAGACATTCCAGTCCTTGTTTCACCACCCAGACACTAGACTTTATGATGAGTGGTTATTGAAAACCAATTAATCAAATAAAGATCAACCATGTACCCAGGTCCACATATTACTCATATCTTACCTAACAAGCACGCTGTTGCCAATCCTTTAGTATCTAATATCCAAAGGTTTATTTATAAGAGAAAAGAATAAGGAGAGTGTTAAAATGGTTAAGGCAATCACATACATACACTAAAAGGAGCATTGAACCAATGGAATGAGGCCCTTCCAATTTTTTGGAAGATACCAGAGACTTTACAAGCTAGCAGTTTATTCCATCACTGCTTCAAACCTGATAGAAGAATTTTGCAATGAGCATAAGTCCATAGTCCAGAGATCACAGCAGGAAAGAGGCCAAATTGAGATGCATTCTGGGCCTTTTATATTTTCTCCCATGTGGAGGGAATGCTCTTAGTCTTAGTTTATGGAAAATTACAGGCACAAGATGGAGTCCAGGGTCACATGAGCAAGTCCTTGCATGCTTTGATTAGTCATAGGAGCAGCCATTACCCATATTCTGGCTAAAATGTCCACAGGAAGGGTCACTGGGCAGGGATAAGTTTCTTCTATAGCCCATTATGTTCATTAATGAGCCATCAACTTGAATGGTCCATTCACAATGTGCTGGTGAGACTGGATGTAAACTACCTGGTGGGTGTTTCTGCAGGAGCAAACACGTTTGAAATACTGGAACATAGTCAATATTCATAACTTTAGATACAAAATGATACATGCATACAAATATAACTTTTCCATTGACACCTTACATGATATACTTTGTACAAGATTTGTTGCAATTGACTAACAGTGGCAATATTAATGATATAACTGTTTCAATCATACAGCATCACAGCTCCTCAGAATCATCTTCAGCAACATGAAGGAGCAACTGGATAGCAAATCAGGGAGCTTTCTCTCATTTTTGTGTAAATTACTTCTAGGAATTATATGCCATATTCACATAACACACTAATGGGGCCACCAAGAAAGATACAGTTGTAAGCCAAGTTGTGACAATGCATGGATCTATTAAATCGAGCTGCTTTTTCCAGAATATGTTGTCTTTACCTCTTACAGCCTTGTAATACCTTTCAAGGTTTCCTTGGTGGGCCTGGCTTATTATCGTACCATGGTGTTCCTAGGGCACTGTTGTTGCATTTATTCAAGATTCTGTTCATTGCTGTGGCTAGACAATTTCCGTTCCTATTTTCCTGTTTCACTTTTGCATTTTATCACCCCAAATAAGTTTCTTCCTCCAAAGCTTTTTGTGCTTTCCTGAACAGCCATGCTTAGTCAAAGGACTGTAATTATTTTGGTTGGAGGGCTCACCCTGAAACTTGCTTAGTCGGCTTTTAAAGATGCAGGGCTTACAAAATTGTATAATTCATTTGTAACATGAATTCTGCTTTATATCAAATGTGACATGCACAGACCAGCTATCCTCAGGTGCTGTGGCCTATTATTTTTATGGGGAAGTAAGGAAATTTGGTCCATTTTGCCATATGTCGAGAATTTTTTAAAGATTTTTACAATAAAATGCTTATAAATGGTCACTTTGGCAATCAAAAACTTCCTCTAAACTGCATTAAGTTGAGTTAATTACAGTCTGAAAATATATTTTGACTATTAGTATGGCATGTGTTTTCTGCACTGTGTAGCTATTTATGGTACCACCTACCTCCCACTCAATAAAACAGCCATCAGCTTTGATGTAATTTTGCATTTCTGCCATTTTCTATGTTTGAAATGTATAATGGGCTAATTGATGGCTATTTAGTAATTTTAAGGTTTACTCAGTGACATATTGTAGAATGATGTCATTAAGAGAATCAGGAGGTTAAAAAAACTAAACAGCTGTCAAATACCAGAAGCCCTGGCCTGAAGAAGCAGCCAGATAGCTAAGAAATGTTGATTCATTGTGTCTTTTGATTATGATACAGATGTTTTTAAAATAGATGAGCTGAGGTCTTTTTGAGAAAGTGAGTGCAGCGAAACTTCTTGTTCTGTTCTTCTCTGAACTCCCTCCAGTTTGTCTACATTGTTCCATATGGATATGTCCAGAACTGGAGGATGTATTACAGAAGAAGGCTCACTGAAACTGTAGAGAAGAACATAACCTGCCTGGTCTATGATGGGATAACTTTAATTCAGGAGCTCAGAACCTTATTGGCTTCTTTTACTGTCATATCAGAATGCAAACAAATGTGTCTACTATTACCATGGTTTCAGCATTATTCCTTTCCAGGTGATTCCACATGGTTAAATATATGTGGTGTGGATTATTTTTCCTCACATGGTTTGTATGATTTCAGTTTGAATCTCATTCCATTACATCCTATTCAACCTTTCTAAGATTCCTCTGTCCTCCTTGCTCTTTGCAAGCTGTTCCTTTCGGCGGTAAGGGAAGGAAATGAAAGAAGGTCTTTAGGGTTAGATCTACAAAGAGGACTTACACTCAGCATTGCAATGCCTAACATGTAGGCATCCCGCCACCTAGTGGAATCAATAGCCCTGCCTTTAGTCCTCAGTCTCCCTGTACAGTGCCTGGGGAGAGTTGGGTGCCTAAGAATGGGATTCACAAAAGCCAGCAAGCTGAGCAGGGAGCCACAAACTATCCAGGAGGAAATGCTGAGGAGAGGAGTGTGGCCTGAGCCCCACCCACCAAAGTGTGAGCCAGAGGGAGTCACTTTGCAGCTGTGAACCCTCTCCTGGAATTAGGTGACTAAGCACTTTCTCACAAGGAAAGTGAAACAGCAGTCCCCTTGTAACTTTAGTTCAGTGGCTAGAGCACTCACGCAGGATGTAGGAGATCAAGATTTAAATCCTCCCCCTGAGACAGAGCTGGCATTGGAACCTGGTTCTCCAACCTTTCAGGTGAGTGCCCTAGGCTACAGGGGCAGTTTCATGTAGACTTTTCTGCTAATGACTAGGCTATGGTGGCATTCTCAAGCTCTCCTATTCAAGATCAACTTTCTATAAAATACTAAATAGTCATTGGGCCAAGCACAGTCAGAATAACTCGATATCCCCATGGTTTGGGCACTCACGTGAGAGGCCCAGGTTCAAGTCCATGTTCTAGAGACTTCGGGCGGCAGCTGCACAGGGGTTTTGAGGATCTAAACTTTGGATTTAGTCATCTAAAGTGGCCATTAGACATCTAAATTCCTTTGTGGAGCTAGCCCTTAGAGTCCAATCAAAGCATTTCCATCTAATTGGGATGAAATTACCATCAAGTTCCCACATCTATACTTGTTATTTAAAAGCCATATTGATGGCATCTAGGATTCTATAATTGAAAACCCCTAAACATTAACCCATATTTTAGAATTGGACATGAAGCAGTCAAAAAATTATTGTCCAACTTGCCTGTGGTCAGGATAGTTTAAATAATTTAATATCTCCACATTTAAACATAGACAATTTAGCATCAAGCTGGCTTTTCAGTTTAATATAACTGTAGGGTTACTGAGCTCTATGTATTTGCATCATGAACTAATCAAACCCTACATGACTATACCCTGTCTATTAAGAACTATTTTATATAGTATTAGCTAGTTTTAGAAAACATCCACCAAATACTTCAGCTTGTCCTTATCTGTCAAAGAGGAATTTTAAAATTCATGTGTATGAATTAGGACTCAAAATCAAAGTTAAAGCTATAAGAGATGCTGGAGGCAGAATAATTCTTGTCCTAGAAACCTATTTAACATTAACATGAGTGCAGCACCCTTTGCAAGTTCACGGTGGTATTTTAACAGCTGCATTCTAAGAATAATCAACAATGTTTGCCTTTCCTTACTAAACAAGAATGTTCTACTTGTAATATCCAGAGAGCTCTGGCAAGCTCCAACTTTCTTTTCCCGTGTTAATACATTTTAGAAAATAACAAGAGTTTTTCTTCTGTCTGCAATTCAGAAAACTGCCTGCCAATACTTTGGATTGCACCAAATATAGGCTACATTGGTGACACATTGAAAGAGTAAGTTTGCTGTCAACCTTAAATGGATGGCAAAGCTCTCTTTGACTTCATGAGGAACAGCATTGAAACTATATGAGTTTGAACTGCATAGTCTGATGTGAAATAGGCAGTACAACAGACTCAGTACAACACAGACAGTTCATTGTGTTAGCAGTGTAAAGAGTTTGGTGGAAATTTTGATGAGTAAGTGAAAGAAACAGAGTTCTTATATTATAAATGTTCCACTGCTAATATATAGTTGATGTAAGTACAAGTAGCAACTTACACTAGTATTTTACTAAACTGCTGTCTCAATATCACAAATACAGACCTACAGTAGGCAACCTACACTTTGGCCAACACAACACAACAACACTTTTCAGTATTAATTTTTTTCATCAGAAGGGATAAGAGAAAAAAAATAAGAATTAATCAAATGCTCTCTCTGCACTCTACCAAAATCTAAAATCCAATCCTTTTTTGAGATAATTTTCCCCTCTCCCACACTGTCATGTATCCAGCACTTGGCGGTTTCAACTAGGTGTGCCACAATACTGCGGGACAGGCTATTCTCCAGTTGGGGTTTTCTCTATTGTCAGAGTCAAGTAATATTGGAAAGCACCTGAGAGACCCTCATCTTGAAATATGTCCTCCCTTCATTTCCAGGTCAGAGAGGGTCGTTAAGCACCAGAATCTTTGCATGCTTAGTTGAACCAAACCAAAGCACACTTAGGCCAGATCAGCCTGGCCCTAGTCTGACCGTGCAGAGAAGAGAAGGGGGATGTCCAATCATGTGAGATTTTCCTGTCCTTGGGTGAAGGCACATAGGCTACATGCAAATTATACACCCTGACATCCAAGCATGGAGAGATCTGCCCCAATATCCGATGTGCCAACCAGCAAAATTGAATTGGTGCAGGCTGTGTCAGAATTAGCTGTTGATATAGGCCAGAAGCAAATTCCAATCCCCATGAATAAAGGGGAAACCACAGTTCCTTCTCTGCACTACTCCTGGAATGGTACAGCTTCCAGGAACCTCTTAGACGGTCACAGACAAGCCCTGTATCAAAGGCTGTGTCGAGTATAACATAAACTAGTCTCCAAACAGGTGGCCTGATCCTGCAAACCTTTATCCTGCAAACCTTTATCCACTTGGACCGTTATTCTACGACTCTATATATGCTGAGTGGCTTCTTATAGCCCCCCTAAAGTCAACAAGGGAAGCATTTTTAGGATTGAACCTGGGCTATTCAGGATGGGTTGATCTGACTCACTAGACACAGAAAGGATGCTCAAGAAACTAGTAATTCTGGATACATATGGTAGAGATGCTAGGGAGTAAATTTCGGGGGGGGAATGTAATTGATGGTATAAAAATAACTAATTGGGAACACTGATTAGAGCTATTGCCAGGGGGCACAACCAGAATTTTCCTAAAGAGGGGCTCAGGGATTTTGATTGGTGAAGGTCTCCCTAGGGCCAAGCATGTGATGGGGGGCACCCATTGCACAGAGGTATGGACCATCATCTCCTCAAGCCCCAACAACTTCAGTTTCCTCCTACCTCTACCAGTCCTCAGGCCCCACCTCAAAGCTGGGGGTAGCCATGCTGGATCTGTAGCCTGTATCACTCCAGCCACGGAAGAAACTCAGCTACCTGGCCTTGCTCTGCGGCTCCATCCTCAGCTGGAGCAGACAAAGCTGCCCAGATCTGCCACAAAGGGAACAAAGTTTTTCTCTGCCGACCCCTGCACAGTGTGTCTCTGGGGGGTTCAACAACACTTGGGCAGCTGCAGACAGGGCAAGCCATACCCAACACACTGTCTGCCCTGAATGCCTGATAGGCATCTATAGGCAAAGGTTGGGGCCTGAGCCACCTGTGCCTAGTCCCACCCCTGCACTGCATCCCTGCCTATTGCTTAATTAAGAATTAAAGTATGAAACCCCAAAGAGAAGATACTAACTTTTTTGTATCCAGTTTACAGCCATAAGACTAACTATTACCTCACTGGTTTAATTTGAATATATGTACAATAATGAAATGGATAAACAAATTATAAGAAGAATTTGTTGTGAAAAAAATTACTCATGGAAAAGAGACAGAATAAATATGTAAGGACCTGGAAAGCTTTGACTGACTTTAAAGAAACTCAGTTGACATCATATGAAAATTTTCCTTTTATTCATTGGCATGTATTGAATTCTTCTAATGTGTTCGTTATTATTTTCCAGCAGTAAAAATAGTTGTGATATATTCACTGAGGAAATCCCCAGGTCTGTAATATCATGAAATAGGAAGTTGGTTTTACTTCTATATGTTAAGCAAGCTTCTCACAAAAAAACTGTTTTAACTCGGGCTACACAGCATGACTGCTACTTATGATGGAGATTTGACTGTCCATTAGAAACTAGACTGAGACCCTTCAAGCATTTCACATAGAGCAGCAGATCTTTTCTGTAATTTTTAAAGTCACTTTTGATTATTTGTTTTTTTTCCTTGCCACTCTGACAGTCCCATTGCTTTTCTGCACAGTTTATCAGTAAACTAAAGGGGATGAGTGTCACTCATAGGGTAATGATTGTAGAGCCATGGGCCCCTTAGCACAAATGAAATAACCAAAAAAAGTAACCAAACAATGACTGTGGTGTAACATGAGAAGAGCGCCTATTCTAGTATAATCTTCTAGTCCTACAGTGTGCTATCCAACATTGTTGACAGCATCAAGGAGATATTGAGATAACAAACAAGATGCCTTCCATTCTTGTGTAGCTGCAGGACAAATGCCTCCATGTTCTGAAATATCTGAAATATTTTATTTTCAACAGTTCAGCCCATCTTCAGAGTTTAATTTGCTCATCATCAGGCGCACAAATGCTGGGTTTTCCCTTTTACTGGAGATGTGCATTAAACCTGTTATTTTACTTTGTCATTGCCATTATTTAAAGACTAATTGTAGCTCTGCTTGCTAGCACTGTTCTATTATAATCCTTGCTTTTCAGGAATTTGTCTCAGTGGTTTTAATTGTCATTGGAATGGAACTTGGTTTACAAGATGTTACTCTGGATGTAATTTGTTTTCTAAAAGGTGGATTTAAATTGACTAAATCATATTTTGACATAACAATCCAAATAATAGTTCTTTTCACAGTCTTTGGATGTTTTCTTGACCCATACCAGATAAACAGCTTAAGTAAAAAAGAAACAGAACACACCCTATAATTCTGTAAGCAATTAGCCATAGTCCTTTAAGTATGAACTTGTCTTCTGTTATATTTAAATACTTTAAATAGAAAATGTATTCATCTTCATAGAGATCCTACCACAGTAGCTATTTTTAACAATGTTTTAAGTACACTGCAGTTGTGTCTACCAGCTGGTACTTAGACACTAGAAGAAATTTAATTAGAAGTGTTTCAATGTTCATAGGGGGAACCAAAAACTAAGTGAAATTCACCCGATTATGGAACTTTGTCACAGATGTAAAACTCAGGCCAAGTTCAGTGAGGTTCTTAATTCCTTCAGAAATCGTGTCCTGATTTTGCTAGCATGTATTCATGCCAGGCTGAGTTTCATATGAACTTTTTTCCAGTTTTGGATGAATTCAGCTGGATTTGATCTGAATTTTTTCTAGTGTTTGGGGGTTACTTTGAACTTAAAGGCAATCTTGAGCATGTGAAACTACATTAAGTGAAATTAAAAAAAAAAAGAAGAAGTTTTCACCAACCTCTGTGAACTGAAATGCAGCTGCAAATGTAACCAAGTAGCAAAGTCCTCCTTTCAGTGCCTGGATTTCCTAGGCCATTTTCTGCCCTCAGTGAGCAGAATTAGCTCACTATCTATGTGTTCTCTAACATAACCTCTCTGCTCTTCTCTCACAGCTTCTATTCCAGTGTCTTTAAACCCTTCTGTCTGGATAGGTGACTCTTCCTCTCCAGATAAATGCACAGTGAACTTGTCAGTTAAATAAGTAGATTTGTATCAGATAATTCTTGTAGTCATTGTGTAAGAAGTGAGTCTTGAGGAGGAATTTAAATTGTGTACTAGCTTTGCAGACTAACTCAGGAAAGGTGCTCCATTTGGATGGGATGGGAAGAAGTTGTGGAGATGGTTGTGGGCTAAATGAAGAACTAGTTTATCAAACCCTGCATCTTTGGCTGGGCAGAATTAACATAAGAAATATGGCCAGTTTATTTGGGAGGAACAAAATTCAGTAAGGCCTTGATGATGCTCACACAAATTTTGAACTTCATGCAGTGGGGTGAGGGGTGTCAATAGAGGGGTTTGGCACTGTGTTTTGTTTTGGGTTAGCTAGTGTGGAAGTTGAAAACACCAGTGAGAATGAGGGTAAAGTGATTAAGAAAGGAGCTGTCAAAGGGCTGGATAAGAGGTGGCTAGAGAGAAAGGGGTAAACATTGTAAATGAAATGGCAGCAAGATTTGGATAAGGCCTGGATGGCTAAGGGAAAGATGGTAGTCAAAGCTAACCCACAGGTTACAGGCTAGAATAACAGGGAGTTGATGATGAGTTCAGTCAGAATAGAGAGTATTTCTTTCTCATCTTATACCACTGGCTCATAGTGGTGTAAATGCCACTGTGCTGAAACCCCAGCATTACCTAGTTGCAATATAACAAGTTACAGATGGACTGACAAAAACAAGATGGAACCACAGTCTTACCTCCTGAATTCTGTTCTGTCACTTAAAGTTAGACCTTTCCCTTTAGTTTTGGAAAGTTTTAAATTAGGACCATCATATTACATAAATGATATTTCATGTCTCTAAGAATTTGTCAAGTTAGTGTGTGCAAAACACTGGGAAGCCAAGGCATTTTCATTGTTACAACACAGCCATAGAATTTCAGCATTGTATCTATATGGACACAGAAATTATAATCTTAATACCATTTTAGTGAAATACTATATTGCTTATGCTAGACTAGCTCTACTGGAGTCTTCTTGAATTAACTTTTAAAAAAGGGAGATGAGCAGGTTATTGTCAAACTAATCTGCAGAACTACTGACATCATAAGGATTGTTTTACTAGAGTCCTGGATCCTCTTAGTCTACTGTGTGACAGTTTCTTAAAAGCAATGAAATCAATACCTGACAACTGCCTACACTGGAGAATTTCAAATATTTATGCATCCATGCCTATTAAATTCAGTTAAGGCAGCAGATGACTGAAATCCAGACAACCACAGATCTAAAAATAAAGCAATAGTTTTTAAAAGAATTATTTCCAGCTCAGAGGTATCATAGGTCAACTGAAATTTATTACAGTGTGCAGTGAAGAGACATGGGTTACGTTAGTAACTAAAATACACAATGTAACTGTTACAAGAAGTGTAACAACTTCTTGTAAAGGCAAACTTATGACAGGACACAGAAGTAGAATAATAATGCAATGATTTCATAGCCTTCTTACTATTTTGCAAGCTAAATGGAAATCCATTAACTTTGTGTTTTTAAGGAATGTTACAGGGATTCACAAATAAAATGCCCTTCTTTAAGTACTAATGTGACTATTACTACAAGCCACGGTACTAAAGAAAATTAGTGGGAGACATTAAAAACTGAAATCTTGTCTGTTGTAAGCAGACCTGTGTCCCACTTACTGGAACAAATTCCTAATCTTATGTTCATGAACAAATCTTTCTCTTTCAAATCTTGAATCAAGAAAGTATCCCTCTTTACGAAAGTGCTGAAGCATGTGTATAACATGATGCATGGCTTGAGGTCAATGGGAATTAAGTGCATTCCTAGAGCTACATACATGTTTAAGTGGTTTTGTGAAATGGGACTTAACTGCTGCCTTCCAACTCACAGGTGATTGAATGTTAATGATGCTATGTCCATGAAATTATACAGCATTTTGGGATCCTTCAGGATGGAGGATATAAAATATATTGGGGGGCCTTTTTCTGGCTATAACAAACAGACTGGACTTTAGTAGTTGAAGGCAAGGCTTATTTAAAAGGCTAGAGGATTTTAATCTATGCATGTATTAGTCTATGTATATATTAATATGGATTAATTAATATGGATTTAATATGTATTAATCTATGCATGTGTTAATATGGATTTTCTTCACATGCTTCCCAGCCTTGAACATTTAAAAAAAACTTGAGTTTCAGTAAAGAAAATTTTGAGTTGAGTACATATGTCTGTTCGTTGTGGTGATGGTGTCATTGGCTATGTGAATACAAAACTCAGATAATATTTTAAGCTTTATAAAGCACCTAAAAAGTTTGTCTCTGAAATATTTGTTACATCTATTGACCTCTTTGTTTTGTATATATGTTGCATAAGCAAGAATCAAAGTACTACCCATGTTGACTGGTTATATAGCTAGATCCCACATCATCCTATTGTTGCTTTTGATTTTTTTCCCAATCAACTACATTTTTGAGGAAAGAATTGCTTCTAAAATTCTCTAGTCCCTGTCCTTTCTTAACTCTTGTGCTATATTAGATACATGTAACTGTGTTCCTTGTAGAATTTTGTATGTCAGTGAGATATCTTCTTAATCAGTGCTCTTCTAAAGATTGCAGACCTGGCTTTACTAGATATTTTGAATAAAAAGGGTTCTTGAGTCAGTATGCTTAATCTATTATACTTTCACCAATGCTTATTACATTTGCAGTTCTCATTACATTGTCAAGTGAGGCAGTACAGTACAACCATGATTTAAACCTCCTGTTAAAGAAAGTTCATTAGTGTCCTTCAGGAATGTACCATGCTATTTAATGCTCTCTGGACTCCCAACCCCAAAAGAGTGAAGTGAATACTGGATGGCTTCACTACCTGTCATTTTAAAGGTACCTGTCTGTGTTTAAAATTACTAGACAGAAGGCTGGCCCTTTATGAGCTATCCAGAGTTCTATACCCTATAAGTTTGATGAGAGCCAGGCTGAAGATTGTTCAAAGCCTGCTGACTCTTCATGATTTTATGCTGCCCTGATTTTTGGAAAGTTTGAAGTGTCCATCATCATTTTCAGCAAATTAGTGTTGCCATTTCAACACTAGTTTTAAAATAATTTCTTCATATTGATTTCTATGGTACACTCTATCAGTAGTGGTTGAGGTCATCCAACAGGAGGAGTTAACTTCTGTAATCCTGACCCATATTAGAGACTGGAACAATGAAATAAAGTCTAGTCTCTGTCCTCAGCCCTCTTGAGTGTTAGACCCTTATGACTTATATCTGTTATTTATCCCTGAGCTGAGTTTGTTGCTAAGCTCTGCTCAAAAGATCTTAGCAACCAAAGTACTGTAAAAACTATAGCACTAATTACATATTTTAAAGTGCAGGGCAGTACAAAAAGTTAATTAATGGGTTATTCATTTAGCACATTTTTTCCTGCTTTTTCTTATTAATGTTGTTATTCAGTGATAGAGAAGACTGGGTTAACTTTTGGTTAATACTGTCTGAATCGCTATCAACATAATGAATGTTTCTAAGTAATTCAGCATTGAATTCTGGGTGGCAAAGCCTCCATAAAAATACTGCAGCTAATTCTGTACTGCGATTACAATTAAAGAGGGACAAGAACTTCCAGTAAGACCCTGTTGCATTTTGGGAGAGGATGGATACAAATCCCTAAATTAGAGCTTACTCCTCCAAGCTGGGTATGACTGAAGACATGAGAACAGTGCTCTAAAATTTTTCTAAAATAGTTTGTAGAATATGTGATTTGTAAGTCATATATGCTGTTGTACAGTGGTTTATTGTCACTCAGATGAATGACAACTTGCATATGTGACAACTGGCTTTGCTGTATGTCAGTAATGCTGCCATCCTAACTTCAAAACCTTTATATTTTGCTATATTATGTATTGCCTATACATAATATGAAGTAAGTAATTAGGCAACATTCATTGCCTTGCTCCCACAATTTGGGAGATAGTCTAGAGAGATCAAATCCTGTTATGCTACTCAGAAGGTTCAATGGGGCTTGAAATCATCATCCAGTGTTGCCATCTCTTGTGATTTTATTGCAAGTCTCATGATATTTGGGGCTATATCCACAAAGGGATCTTGCCCTCGCGGTTGGGTGTCCAAGAATGGGATGCTGATAGGGAGCTGCCTTAGCTAGCTTGTAGGAAATGCCAAGGAGACAGATGTGGCCTAAGTTTACCCTTCAAAGGAATGTAGGCACCTATCTCCTTTTGGGTTTTACAGCCCTGAGCTCTATCCTGGAGTGAGGTGCCTAAAACATTTCTTGCAAAAACCACCAGAGGAGGAGGAAGCTTTCCCCCTTATTACTTTTAGCTCTGTGGTTAGATCACTCATACCAGATGTGGGGGAGGCAGGGTCAGTTCCCCCTTCTTCAGAGTAGAGATTTGAACTTGGCTCTCCCGCCCCCAGGAGAGTGCCCTAACCAGTGGGCTAGGGGTTATTCTAAGGCAGATATTTGTCTAGCATTTCTGTTGAAGCTGTGCCACTATTTATTAAATATATATTAGGCCAATGAGAGTACACAAATTGCTCTATAGCCCAGTGGCTGGAGCATGTACCTAGGAAAATGGGAGACCCAAGTTCCATTTCCCTTGCTCCAATACATCTCTAATACAGCAGAAACATAGGCACCTGGTAACTTTAATGGTGGAAATGTAGACGCCTGGGTAATCTAAGTGACTTTAGAGATTGGTAGCAGCTAAGCAGTGGTTTTGAGGAACTCTGGGACTGAATGTTAGACTTAAGCACCTAACTGCTGCTTTAGGTGTCTAAGTCCTTTTGTAGATCTAGCCCTTGGTGGGGGTTTTTAAAGCCTCAGCTCCAGGATCTTGTGAATATACCAGATTCTCAGCTGTCAGTATAAAAAGGCAAGTTTCTAGCCCTCATAGCTGCTGAAAATGCTGTAAAACGTTGACTCCAAATGAACAAAAAATGGAAAACAAATAAAAAGAACCACAAAAGTATTAGTTGGTAAAAAATCTCATGACTTTTTTTGGTGCTTGAGTCAGGATTTTTGAACACTTGCAGCTGGCAACATTGCGGTCCACAAATGGGCAGCAAAGAACTCCCCTGGTGGAGGGGAACTCCCTGCTGGCACACAAGTGTGCTGGATCTTGGCCCTGCACCTGCTCTTTGCCCCCTCAATGGTGGCTGGGGGCAAGGTGGGGCTCTAAACCTCAAAGATTCTATGCCAGTGGTAGAAGTCAGAGCTGTGTGACAGCAGCTTTAAACCACCCAAGGGCTTGATGTGAACCTTAAAATATGCTGCTCACGCCATGCTGAGCAGAGTTCTGTTGCAGAATAGACCCTGACCCTATTTCTTATATGGAGATTAATTATCTTTTCTACTGTAGCATCTATATTTCCTCAATTTGATTCCTATCCTAATATGTAACATATGCTTTCTATCTGCTTTTTTTCTATCACAATTGAAACTTACCATCAATGAGAAAATTTACAGTTATGATGTTCTGAACGAAAGCATTCATATCTCTGTCAGGAGTCTCAAAGTATTAAGCAATTAAAATTTGAGAACCTTAGCTGACCAACAAAATGGAACTGCGTAGTAGCTTACTAAAGCAGTATCGACACTGCAAGGAGTGAGACACAGCAGCAGACTCAGCAGTGAGTAAAGGCTATAATTTCACATATTTATATATCTAGAGGAAAAAACACAAAAGAGTCTGCCATGTTAGTGTCTGCTATCTGTATTTTAGAGCACTGCCAATAAACCCTTAAGAAAAGTAAATCAGTTATAATGTAACAATTTCTATGCTTGTGTAACATGGACTGTTTCTTGATGATAACATTTTTATTTAATTATGTCTGTGAGCATCGTAACTTATATTGATGAACATGGATTGGCATAGTTGTTTAAGCCTATAATGAGCTAAATGTTACACAGAATACAATTTTCCTCTTCATTTACTTAAATTTATTCTAGTTGTAAATGCCATTCCCTTCCATGATTATAGAATAAATCTCACTGTAGGATCAATTACTACAGTTTAAGAATTAGAGTTAAGAATTGTTTTGTAATCATGAATGTTTTTTGTGCCATTGTATCTCAACATTACTCTTTCTAAAATATTTTGAGGCCTTATAACACACAACATTAAAGTGAACACCCTGGGGCACTTAACTATTAAACTTTTGTCAGCATTTGACTGTTTATTTCACACACATTTAGTTAATTTTGCTATTTTCATAATTATAAAGTGAAAGTGATATGTCACTTTTCCCACTATCTGCGCTAAATAATTAATAAAAGCATAGATGAGTGTCTACATTTTTATACTAACTTAATATTATTAAATGTTGTCATATTAACCTTTCGCAAAGAAAAATAGGGCTAAATCTGTTGAAAATGGCTTGCTATAAGTGATAATTTTGAGCTAATAGTGTAGAAATTGACATGTATAACATTTCAATAGAAACAAACAATTCATTAAAAATATATTGTAGGCCACTTTGGATTCATTAGTTTGTTGACAAGTGAATGCTATTAATTCAGCCTAAAGAATTTACTAACACACCACATTTGTTCTAATTAGCAGTGCAATCAGAGAGACTCCATGTCTGTGCTATCTCTTACTTTTTAAAAGATAAAGGTATAAGAGCTCATGTTTTCTAACTAGGAAATATAATCCCTGCCAAATGAAATTGTGACAAGTTATCATAGTTACATGCATGCAGTGATGGATTAACCCTTCTGGACTCCACCATCAAGACTAAAAATGGTGCAGTCCTTTCCCCACACTGACTTCCCCATTTTTGTTCTAAGAAAAAGAAAGAAAAAATCTCTCTTTCTGTGTTGGTACCAATTTCAGCAAACAAGCAACACTTCAAGTACAAAATGAAAAATAATGCATTAGATACACACAGAGATGAATTTAAGGGACCCTGAAAGTTGGCATAATACTCATGTATTTCCATTTCATCTTATGTGTGGGTTATACCAAAGTAAACTCTAGATTAATTTAGACCTTTGGGCTTGTCTACATGGAGACTTAGCATACATCTTCACAGCAGCTAGGAGATGTAATTCCTAATTTGGGTCGACATACACATGCCAGCACTGATTGATTTAGTACCCAAAAACAGTAGGGTGGCCATAGTAGTATGGGTGGCAGCTCAGGTTAGCCACTTGATTACAGTTTCAACCAACTCCCAGGTACATATTCAGGTATCTGGCCTGAGCCACCACCACAGCCATACTAATTTTTGGTACTAGCTTGAGTAGAGCTAGCATATGTACATCCACCTGCGCTATAAATTACACTTCCCAGCTGCTATGTAAATATACCATTAGTGCACAGCAAGCCAGGGTGTAAATGTCCGGAGTAAGTCACCATGAGGACTATATTAGAATCATAGAGTAATAGAATATTAGGGTTGGAAGAGACCTCAGGTATTCTAGTCCAATCCCTTGCTCAAAGCAGGAGCAACACAAACTAAATCATCCCAGCCAGGGCTTTGTCAAGCTGGGCCTTAAAAACCTCTAAGGATGGAGATTCCACCAGCTCCCTAGGTAACCCATTCCAGTGCTTCACCACCCTCCTAGTGAAATAGTTTTCCTAATATCCAACCTAGACCTCCCCCGCTGTAACTTGAGACCATTCTGTAGCAAGCTTTGATGTACTGATGTTTGAAACACAAAGCACACTACAGAGCTTTTAGTGTGCAGTATCAGGATCCACACTACAATATAGTGCACAGCAAATTAGTGCACTGTAGAGTCACACCCCAGCTTACCACACAGTCTCCATGTAGACAAGCCCTCCTTGTCTTATTTAGATCCCCTTAGACTTACAAGTCAAGGCCAAATGTGCAAGTTAGGTTCCTGTATTAGTACTATCAGCAAATATGCTCATGTCTAAAGAAGTCTCAGGTGGTGTAATTGACATGATGAGAAGGCGAAAGAAGGCATCAGTCACAGTAACTCCCCTCCTGCCTTCACTCGCATATTTTTGCATCTCCTTATGGCTCCTTTACATATGTAACCCCCATGGAGCTTACCTAGGTTCCTGGAGATCTGTGTGTGGGAGGAAGAGGGGCCAAGGGCAGACTCAGAGTCTGCTAGACAACCAAAACAGAGAGGAGAGACAACTTAGAGCAGTGGATCTCTACCTTTCCAGACTATTGTACCCCTGAAGCCTGAGCCCTGCAATGCAGGCCTGAAGCATATAACAGCTTTGTGTGACCCCCCTGTGGCATGGGGCCCCAGGCAATTGCCCTGCTTGCCATCCCCTAATGCCAGCCCTGCACTTGTGACCCCCCCCAAAACTCATCTGCAACCCCCAGCCCCAAGGTTGGGGAACTCTGATCTACATGAGTTGACATACCCACTGAAACTATGTGTACCCCTGGTTGAGAACCACTGACTTAGAGCAACAGGGGCCCCTGTTAGCTCTGGGAAGGACAGGAGGGTGCCTGGATGGCCCCAGCCCCTACTTAGAGGAGGGGCAGTGCCTGACAGAAAGGAAGGGGGTAGAGTCAAATGACTGACAAGTAAAGGCCCAGAAAGAAGAATTAACCTGACCAATAAGAAGTGTGATTTGTCTGCCTCTGGGAGCATTGGAGAGGGGAGAAGCTATTCTGTGGGGGTCTGAAGCCAATCACTGAAAGGGCAGGACTTGCTGTGGGTGGGCTGGTGAGTCCACGTCTGCATGCAGGGCTTCCCCTGAGAACTGGCTCTGGGTACCTAGGAGTAATAGCCGTCAACTTGGTTCTTTCCCTCCTCAAAGTAACTCCCAGTTTATAGAGTTTTGCTGGGAAAACTCCCCACCCAACCAGGCTGAGTTGTCCCTCCAGCTCCCACGGTAAACTCAGCCAGCACATAATACCACTGCTCTGGCTGCTAGTCCAGGGCTGCCTGCCTGCTGTGAGTATGTCTGAGCACTACTGTAGGAGACTAAAATTAGGATTTTAGTAGAGTTATTGTAATCTGCACCTTAACCCTGCATCCCTTTGTGGTGAGAGGAAATCCTGAGAACAGAAGCAGCCTGAGTCCTGCATGAAGAGGATTCCTGCCAACTGTGATCATCAGCCCATCTGCAGCTGCTGAGGAGTTCAGATCCATCTCTGAATCTGAGGATCTGTGGCAGAGTTAGGAGTGCACCATCTTTTAGTTAGGAAAATTGTTTAGGAGACCCCATATGCCCTGAACTGTGTCCTCAAGCCAGGGGTATGGGTTTGGGGGTTTTGTTACCTGCTGTCTATTAAACTTGTGGAGAGATTTACCATCTTATCCTACTTGTAAGTCTTTTTGGCTGACTTGGTTCAGTACAGCCCAATTGCTAATTGCTGCTACAGAAGATCTAATTACTGTGTTGAATAGTTTGTGTTATTTCTTGGGCGTTTCCAACTATCTGGCACACAAGTGGGAGTTACCTTGTGACTAGAATTTTCCTTCCAAGCTGCCCTGGTGACCCTGCCAAGAAGGAGCGAGGGGAGTGGCCGCACCGCCACATAAATTCATATGGGAATTAAATAAAGAATTACCCCCTGCTGAGCTGGAGGTGGTCTCCCAAAGAACTGAGGCTTGTCCATCAAAACCGGTAAGGAGATTTGCGCTAAAAGAGGTAACCAGGTGGAGAGGGGTGACAAGGGTGCTACACATATAAGTTACATCACAGGCAGTATGTCTGTGAACAGTTATAAGGAAGTGTAACCTACCAATAGAGCTCTGAGCTGAGTTCAGTGCCCGGGTGAGCAAAGAGCATCGGGTGAAACATGAGATTCAAAGCAAAAACAAAAATAAATAAATAAGTTTAAAAAAAGCATCAGTGAGAAATTGCCTTTCATCTCCTGGCAGCCAGTTATTACACCGTGTGTATTGTTGCCTCATGACTTGGTCCATCCAGCCCATGGGTTAATTTATCACTCCGTGCAGGGTAGCTGACAGATTTTTCAGTGATTTTAGCAATTCCAGCACAGGGCTAGTGGAGTATCTGTCTCAAAGGGTGATCATGACTACTGATGAGTTCACATGAGCCTCTTGACAGCCGAAGCATCCACTGGGTTCCATGAAGATATTTATAATGGAAGTTTCTTGCCCTTTTCCTGGAGGACACTGTCTTGAAACGTAGGGCCAGATTTTTTTCCTGCACCAGAGCTCTGCTCTGTGCAAGAGAGGCGTCAGGGAGCTGGTTACAACTCCCTGATTCTCAGGAAAGGTCCAGTTTCAGTCCCAGTGTGATTTAGAGAAATTGCTATGCTTTACACAATTGTGCCATTAACATAGACTCCTTTGTGGAGGAGTTATGTTGCAGAGTTTGGTTGAACCATGCCACCTAAACTGGGGGAGAGGCACGTGTACAGGATCTGCCTATAGCACACTTGTGATAGCATGGAGTATCCCACCAAATGAGGAGTTCTCTGCTGGGCATTTACAGCCAGATTATGACCCCTGTGCCCTACCTGAAAGCAGCCATAATGCATAAGAGAATCTGTCCATAAACAGGCTTAATCATTTGCTAAGTTTAAAGGGACTGCAGCCAGATCTACATGTAAAGCAGGGGCTTGGAAAGGAAACCTAGAGAATCCCCACCACCACCACACACACACACTCTTACAGTAAAATGGGATAGTTCAGTTTGATGAACATAGTCTGCTATGATGTGATTATATTGGACAGGAATCAGCTACCTTTGGGAGAGGTGAAGCTCACCCAAAAAGTCTAAGCCTGGTTCTACTGACCCTTGAATGGTACCCCCAGATGCTACTGTAATCTCAATAATAATGCATAATTAATAAAATAATAACCACCCAGTCCACCACAAAGGGTACTGGTTCCTCACCTGACTATCCAGTGCACAGCCATGGGCTATAGGACACACCATTACCACCTCCACTGCTGTTGTAAGGAAAGCTGCCAGGTAAGAGAGCCACCTACAAGAATCTCCAGGGAGGGCTGAGGATAAGGAAACATGGTGGATCAACAAGTGGAAGGTTTAATGGATTTGTGGAGGTAGGGAAATAATATGGTCTCTGAAGGATTTTGGTCAACTGTTTTACCCATGGAATATCCCATGTATCCACAGACCCTGAATGAGGCAGAACATTATTGAAGGTATGCTGTAGTCAGATTTTGACAACGTATCACTGTCTGTGACCTATTTCCTCTGCCCTGTGTCCCTTTAGTACCAAGAGGAGAAGACAGAGATTTCACTCATACTGCAGCAAGCCTAGGTTACCGGGTTGCTGATAATGGGTGAAAACCTTCACTAGAGCAAGATAAAAGTTTGTAAGATTATTTCCTTAGGCACTGAGAAAGCAATTACCAGGATCTGGTTAGTGTTATTTCAATGGGAGATATGTAGGGACACTTCCTTAACTTGATTCATGCAAATTATATCTCCCAAAACACTCTTCTCTTTTGATCAGGAGAACTAAAGCTAATCAATTTGGGATGGGGGCAGGTGAATATAGCCTAGGAATGCCCTTTGTCTCTCCTTAAATTCAGCTATAAAACAAGTCCAGAAATGAGAAGACTTCTTGCCATCAATCAGCATCTCTCCATTGGTTCTCATAGCTGTCACCTGGCAATGAATGTCGTAGTTAACAACGCTATCATTTCCTTCTAATCCAGATAAACCTGTCCTTTAGCTCAGCAAAACACTTCTGATGGGATCTTCAAAAGCAACTGTCAATGGAACTTGTGCTCCTAAGTCTTGAAAGCATTTTTGAAATTCCCACACTTCAAGTCTAAGGGGCCAACTCTGGATTTAAAATTAATATAAATAAACCTGCAGCCTTCAGTTTGCCAGGTCCAGAGTAGAAATAATGTATCACATTTCTATTAATTAAATTAAAAGTATGTGCCCCCTCATGCTTTCAGAAAAGTGATTTAAATACATTGGAATCCCGCTGATTTATAAAAGAGAATCTTTAGCTAATGGCAATTTCATCCCTCTTTTCAAATAGATCATATCTGACCTTAAGGACTGGTCAAAGTTGTTTATTAGCTGGGTGAAAAGCTGTAGTTGAAGTGGCAAGAATAGGAAGCCAATGCTACAACTGGAATCCTTACATGACATAACATCTGAAAGGGTTAACAGACAAGTTAACAGAGGAGATTCATGGATTGTAAAGCCAGAAGAAACTGTTGTGATTGTCTAGTCTAATGTCCTGCCTAACATAGGCCATAGGATGTTCTTGAATTAATAAGATAATAGCTAAAGATCTCAGCCTGTCAGTTTTATAGTAAGGATCCTCATTGACTTCACTAGTGAGTTTAGCTTCAGAATGATGGCACAATTGGCCCTGCAGGCTTACACATATTTAGGCAACAACAGTGGGCCAGATTCACTGGTAGGCTCCAGGGCCCCAGTTCAGCAAACATCTCTACTCAGGACAGCAATTGAGCTCATTCTGAATAGGATGTAAGCACATACTTAATGTTAAGCACACACTTAAGTGCTGTCCTAACAGGGATAAATGTAAGAAGCAGCTTAAGTGCTATCTTAAATTGGGGTCCAAGTGTTTTGCACCACTTCGGTGATGAAAAGCAGCAGTAAACCCAGCTTAAACTGGAGCAAGTTGGCCAGAGTTCACTGGAGAATCAATATCTTCTCACTACCTTACACAATATCAAGACCTGTGCAAACTTGGCAAAATATTTTCTATGAATATGCAGTTGATTTCTACAGCTAAAGCAATGAGGAACTACAGTCATGTTCTAATTAGTGATAGACTACAGAAAGAACGTCCTGCATTTATCCACTCATTTGTCTCCTGAGAAGAAAACAGACACACTTCTGAAGTCCAAATCTTTCCTGGTTTTTCAGAAAATAGAGGAATATGTGGATTACATTGTCCTAAATTAGGTTAGAATCATAATCTCGTGAATGAGGCACAGATCTAGAACTCAGGATATTAGGTTGCCATTCCCATCACTTCCTGTATGACCCTTTGTGAGCCACATAACCACTTTGTGCGTCAGTTTCAGTCACTAGAAAACAGAGATAATACCTACTATCTTCACAAAGGAACGTTATCCATCCTTGGTGCCTGGCATGTGAAGATTTACTGAAGAGTAAACATCTGTGATATATGGGTGAAAAAAATTCTTTAAAGCACTAGTGAGCTCACATGTTAATTTTTCAACACATTTCATGATTACTTTTTTGACAGAAGAGGTTATGCTGAACTCTATAGGGGAGACAACATCACTTACTATTAACAAGTCAATTTTCTTGTCAAATTGATACATCAACATTCTCATGAAGTAGTACTCTTTAGGCTAGAGATTTATGTTACTATTTTGGCACAGAAACTTCAGAAATGTTTGCTCCTTCAGCCGTGTGCTTTTTATTCTTATTTTATGGATTTCCTAAAACCTCTGCTCTTTTGGCTTTCCATAGATTTTTTGCTGATTAAGGGATATAATTTGGATTTTGTTTTGGGAAGTCTGACAAAAGCCTGCCACGTGTCCCAGAGTTGGGACACAGTGTTACTGAAGTAAATATGCACTGCAATGATGGCCCAAAGCTACTGAGTTAAGAGTGTTGTAGCTTTAATTTAAGTTAGTGACTTTAATTTGTAAGTCAGTCTCCTCAATATTATATTGTAATATTTTATATTGCATGTCCTTGCAGTTGGCTTAGTCAGTGTGCACTATGTATGTAGCTTTTAGTCATTGTTTATATCCTTTTTGTTTCAATTTGAACATTTTCAAAACATACAGATGTCAGTTGTGTTTATTAAGAGCCAAATGTGAACGCATGTGATATCAAATTAAAATAGCATTGAACTCTCTTAACTGGCACATGCACCTGGGAACAGAAGTATGCCTGCTATGGTACCATTTTGATCATCACATGCTAATGAGAACACCTTGTGCTTGGAGAGATTCACATTCATTTCATGAATCACCTTATGCAGGAGTATGGGACAAAGCACAAAATCTCTTTAAAAAAACTATATTTAATCTAACATCTCTTGCACATTCAGTTGCCTTAACAGAAAAGGGAAGCAGCCCCATGGAGAACAAAAGGTCCTCCCTGTGAGAAGGCTGTGATAAATGCCAATTTATACATTAGCTCATGTGTGACACCCACTAACTACTGCATATGATGCTAAGATAATTTGCCTGCACTGCTGCACAGCAGATCTGTGGAGTTTATGTGGTGAGAGATGCTTTGCCAGGTTAACAACTCAGACTTAAATTTTCTCTATTGCAGAGAGACTGCACAAAGCTTAAAGAGAGTCAGTTAATATGTGGTAACCGTGTTCGTAGAGTATCTGTCTTTATTATTATTTTTAATTTCAACCGCAGACAATGAAGGAAGAGTTTATCTAGCTCATTTTTCTCATGAATTAAAGCCTGTGGAAGGTCTAGTAAGGAGATGGAAACAGGTGAGCAAAGAAACCAGATGCGGACAAAATCCACAGGAAGGCAGATTGCATGATGAGACTACTATAAGGGTATTAGGGTCTGATCCAAAGCCAGCTGGAGTCAGAGTCTTTATGTGGGCATTGTCTCAGGTCCTTAGACTGCTGCTTGTTAACACTAGCATAAAGTTATTTTTAAGGCTGTCTGGAAAATTCCATTTTACGAAAAAAATGGAAGGTTTAAAAATGTATTTTTGTTCCACATTGGGACATTGTTGTCTCTCCCTCCCCCTGCCATCTTCCCCCTCCCATCAAAAAATTCATACTGGCACACTAAATTTTCAGCAAAACCAACATGTTTCAGTTAAAAGTTTCGCTTTCAATGAATCGGGAATTTCTGAAGAAATAAGCATTGTGTCAAAAAATAACTGACAAACTAAGTTTTTTCTTTGTTTAGAGACCCTGTAGTAACTCTCCAGAAAAGATAGCTGGTATGGCACCAGCAGGACAATGCCTGGAACTGATCTGAGTTTATTCCCTGGTGAAGGGGAATGTCCAAATGTTGGAGCACTTGGGATATCTCAAGTTGTTATCAGAGGTTGGCTACAGAGATGGCAGTCTGTGAAGGCAGCTCAGAAGAATGATACCCAAGAAAGTGTCAATGAATGCACATCTATAGATGTGTATGTATGCATGGATTCTCAGTATCTGGATAATGACTGCTTGAATGTCCCCTGTCGCTAGATAGGAAGGTGCTGGAGTTGCTGTGATATGGGAAAGGGGATTATGCTCTGGGGAAAAAATGAGAATGCCTGTCTATATGTATTAGCTTTGGCTGTAATACATCTCTTTATATATCATTATTGTGTATTTTCATCTTCTGTTAGTAAACAGTCTATTGTTAAAAGCACATTAGTCTTTCTGGAAATTCTGCAATAACTAATGGTAAAATCTTCCTTTACATTGGTACTTGAAAAAAGTGATAGATAAAAAAGGTAGAAATGTGTTTGAAAAAGAAATGCTTCTTATCTAGCAGAAAATATGAGTAAAACATTTTTGCATTTCCAATGTGAGTGAAAAAGCAATAGATTATTTATTCAACACCAGTGACAACCCCGTTCTTGAATTAATATGCAGTACATACATGTGCCCTTCACCAGGCAATATAGGAACAGAAATGCACAGTAGCTATTTCAGAGTAATGTGGCCATTACATAGGAAAGTGAAAAATTCAGGGGGAGGAGGAAAACGACCTTAGAATCAGATCTGATATATGCACTTCCTAACATCTTGAAGAGATTGAGTACTCTGTATTGTCATGTTTATCACTATAACGGTGTCGGCATCTGCCTCTCACGAGTGCCCCCTTTCTGGTTGGACATGAGCCTGCTCTTCTTTCAGTTCTTAAAACGGGGCAGCACCTGCCTCTCAAGATCGCGCCCTGCCGCCCCCCCAGCTGATGATTCTTTTGGCAGGTCTTCAGTGACACAGCCTTCCAGCCAAGTCACATACACTGTCCTATACAGCCCCTAGTCTGTCTCATGGCCCTGGTATGGGGCCATAGCACCAAGGCTTCCCCTCCCCCCCCCCAGAGGCACTGCCTTCTTTAACAGCCCAACAGGGGCCCATCTTGGTACCCTCAGTTGGTGTCCTTTTGGCAGCCCTTCCTGGGCTCAGTCTTCAATCAGACCAGCAGTACCCTCCGCTGGCCTGGCTAGGTTCTGGGCTCAGTCCCCTGGTCTCAGCCTGCCCACACTGACCTGTCCATGGTCTTGCTGCTCTTCCAGCCAGCCAGGCACCCAGTCTTCAGCAGCCGTCCATGGGCTCAGTCCTGCCTGCAGTGAGCTGTCCATGGTCCTGCTGCTCTTCCAGGCACCCAATCCTCCTTCTTCAGGCTCTAGGCAGCAATTGACTGCTCTGTCTCTGCTGCTTCCTTTTTATGGCTCTTCTGGCCCTTGACCATCCTGATGTGCAGAGAGAATAGCAAATATGACCGGTGACCAGAGGGAACAGAGCATAAATCAATACTTAGATGGCCTGATTTTTCCTAGGTACAGAGCATGCACAGCTTTCGTTGACTCCATATCTGTTTTAGCCCTAGTTAGTACAAGTACTACAAAGACATTGCCAAGAATCTGTTTCATGGGCGCAAGGACTCTAGATTTAGAGTAGCAATTGGAAGTTATGATGTTTAAGTTCTGTTTCGTTCTGGATGACTTCATGTTGTGCATTTTCTTACCATTTCCTTTGGTAGTCCTAGAGCAGGGCAAGAATGACTTTCACAGAAGTATGGCTGTTATTTGCACAGTTCTGGCTTCTGTGTAGATAGAAATATATGTTTCATGGTTTTATTTCACTAAATATTGGGCACTAAATATTAATTTAAGTTCAAAATTAAAGGGTTCTGGTTTTTTGTTTGTTTGTTTTTGTGAAACTTGAGAAAAGTTTCCTATCGGATAGCAGACACTTTAAAAACAAAAATACAGAAAGTTCTTCTGCCCTGAAGGGATAACCATGTAAGTACTTAATGTGCCATCAAAACTGGGTGCAGCACTAGGCAGCCCCAGGTTGATCTCCGGGGGGGATTCTATCTCATGGACCACAGTTTGTCTCTCAGCTTCCTGGTGTACAGGTGTCTGTGCAAGGTGCCCAGCCTGGGGATGGCAAGCTTTGACCCCACTGTTACACTGTCTGGAGTGGCTCACAACTCTGAGTGCCTACCTCAGAGCAGACTGTCAGAAACAGGGCAGATAGCCCAAGCTGGTGGTGTGTTCTATAATTAGATTTCAGCAAGCTAGTAACAAATGTGAACTCCTGGATCACTACACCAGTCTCACCATGGAGTCATAGACAGTCCCTTAGACACTCCAGTGTATCTTGCCACCCTGACAAACTGGACTTTGTATTAATGGTCACTTAAACCAAAAATCACACCACATCAGGTTGCTCCCAGTTCCAAGAGACCAGTCACCTACCCCATGTCAATTGGTACTCTGGATCTTACACCAAAGACAATGATGGCAGCCAATTCTATAGTAAACTAATTAAAGGTTTATTAGCTAAGAAAAAAGAATGAGCGTTATTGAGAGGTTAAAGCAGGTAAAATATGTGTACAGGTGAATCACAGTTCATAATACCAAATGGTGTCAGTGATATAATAAACAGCCAGTTTCCCAAAAGTCTTTCAAGGTACCCAGATTGTCTCAGGGGAATCTCTGCTTTGCATCTGGTACACTTCCCTGTAAGAGTCCAAACAGTCCAGAGATCCAGGATCTTTTTTTGAATCCATTCTTATATCTTCTCACAGAAGACAAGCTGACAGTGTCTCTGTCCATGTGGGCTTTTCCTCTGATGACAGTGAGTAAGGAATGCACTTTGAATCTCTGACTTCTGGTCATCATACACACAATGGCCATTTGCTTTGAAATTAGCACTTTTTCTGATAAAGTCCTTCACTAGCATTCCAAAAGGCTTCTTTGATGTCTGAGGAATTATTTAGATACAGGGGTATTTACAGTGTAAATGTTTGCTATCACATTATGACAGGACACAGATAAGTAAAAACTATCCATGTAACATCCCATTAGTTTTATGAAGTTCAAACACCCAAAACATTTATACATTTAACAATTGCTTTGATCTATACTAATACACAAGTTAGTTGACCTGAATACACTCTGACATGACCTGGTCTGCCAGCGTCAAACCTACATCTTTCCTGCTCCATTTGAGGTGATTTGCATCCTGGGAGCACATCTCAGTCTCTGCACTTAGCTGTGATTTGGAATGGAGTTCAGGGTCACTGTAGGTTTGGAAGTTGGACCACTCTATATATTGTAAAGAGTATTGATCCAGGATGAAATAATGGGGGTCAAACTCTGCAAAGGGAACTTGCCATGTGGTTGATCCTCCGGTTTTGAATCTTGACTGATGGCCAGAAGGAACTTCCCAGTATATTTAGACACATCTATGCAAAACACGAGTTACAGAAACAAATCCAGTTTTTCCCCAGTTTAGGAGTAATGTTATGTTTTGGATATGGAAGTCTACACTGGTGCAGTCCCTGCATTTTAACAGGATTGTGCCTGCCTACAGTAACTGAGGGCAGAATTTGGTACCAATACGTTTATTTTTCAGTTTTAGAAGCAATAGGAAAAGATGGTTAGGAAGACCCCTGAGATAAATCAGTCTTCACCTGATGTGTCTCCTCTCATAAGATGAAAAAGAGGACAAGCCATCCGATATTGAGCTTTTTTTCCCTGGAATGTGAATGGCTGACAAAATTAGTAGTTTTGACAAAAGAGAAGAATTTTCCAAGCTGTATCTGAAAGGAATGGCCTTTCCTTTCTTAGTGATATATACTGCCATTATTCTGTTATCAGCGAGAACCTGCATATGCTTGCCCACCAAAGGCCAAAGACTAGAGCTAATTTATTGAAAAGACCTTGAGACAGTTAACAGTTCCAACATGTTTATGATCAAGCTGGTTACTGTCACAGACAAAGTTCAAAAATAGGCGTGGCATGGAAAAATGGGTCCCCATCTGCCTGAGGAATCTTTCTCTCCAAAATTTGAGGTGGGAGAGAGAGAGCCAGAGAATAATACAAGTTTTTTTCTGACTCTATTTTAGGACATCCTTTCAGGATGCAAGTGTCAGGTATCAATCTCCATGGATGAAGAGCCAGGGATCAGACATCCAGACCTTGTCAAGTATCTCTCAGGCATACAGTGGCCAGCCTATGCAATACTCAACAGTCAAATAATGGCCATTAGATGTCAGGAATAACAGAAACTGAGCAATCTCATTTCCAGTAGATAAGCCCCATATTGTGCAATATGTGGGTAAAATACATGCCTGGAATATGAGGATAATAAAACTTAAGTTCTACTTCACAGGGGCATTGTGAGACTGTAACTTATTAATGATTCTAGATTTCTTTGGACTCCTCATAATGGGAGCAATATATAGGAGTCTTCCCAAACTTTACTCTCTGTATACATACACGAGTTACAAAGGACAAAATCAACAGAGAGTCCTGTGGTACCTTTAAGACTAACAGATGTATTGGAGCATAAGCTTTCGTGGGTGAATGCCCACTTCATCGGATGCATGTGTCTGCAGTGCTCTCTAGGCCATGGTAAGGGGTATATCTATTTTGTTCTATTGTGATATCAATGGAATCATAGGCACCGACTTCCTGATTTCCCGGGTGGGGGTGCTTGACCCCTGTTCCATCCAACGCCCTTCCCCCACTCCACCCCTTCCGCCAAACCTCCACCCTGCCCCACCTCTTCCCACCCCTGCTATGCCCCCGCTCCACCACTTCCCACCCGATTGTGCCCCCTTCCCTGAAGATGCCTCATAGACAACTGGTGCCTCCCCATACTGGGCGGGGGGCATGATCTAAAGGGGAGGTCATGTGCCCCCCTGGCCAACTCTTCCACAGTGCCCAGCCCAGGGCTACCGCACTGTCCCCATTGCACGTTACCTGCAGGGGGGGCGCTCTGTCCTACCGCTGCCCCCTGACCCTCCCCAGCACACCCCACTGCCCTTCCTGTGGGGAGGGAGCCTGGACAGGGAGAGGGAGGAAGCTGCTTCTAATGCCGGCCCCTTCTGGCCTCTGCTCTTCAGCTCAGCAGCTGCCTGAGAGAGCCTGGTCGGGGAGGCGGCTTCTGCTCCCTGCCCGGGCTTGACTGCCAGGGACCACAGCTGAGCAAGCTGGAAATGTGCTGGGGGGAGGGGACCTCCTGCTTGCTCACCTCCGGTCCCTGGCACCTGAGCACGGGCAGGGAACGGGAGCCATCTCCCCAGCCAGGTTCTCTCAGGCAGCCACCAGCCCACCATGCTGCAGAGCAGCATCCCAGCAGCCGGAAGGGGCTGGTCCTATTCTTTCCACTCCCCAGCATCTGGAGAAGTCACCCAGCTCTGCCCCTGCCCTGCCTCTTCCTGCCCCATTCCATCCCTTCCCCCACATCTTTCTGCCCCCACTCTCTCCCTCCCCACCAGCACCTCCTGCACACTGCTGAACAGTTGGTCCTGGGCAGATGGGAGGCCCTGTGGTGGGGGGTGGAGGAGCTGATCAGCGGGGCCCACCCGTCGGCGGGAGGTGCTGTGGGGGAAAGGGAGGAGGGGACTACCAGTGGGTGCTGAGCATCCACTATTTTTTTTCCATGGGTGCTCCAGCTTTGGAGCACCCACAGAGTTGGCATCTATGAATGAAATGTTAAAAGAACTCTGATGCAGCAGAACAACCAAGCTGGAGGAGTAGTAGCATATCTGTTAAATAAATATTCCCTCTAACTTTTGCAACCTATTAGGAATCCTAGCAACTCCATGGAATTTAAAGGCATAATGAATTCATAGTTCACTTGCCTGAAATCTGAAGGTCTTTTAGATTTAGGAGGACTTTTGATTTCTCTTGAGAAAATGAGCTATTGAAATATCAACTAGGATATTAACATTTTGATCACAGACTTTGAATACCAGATTTTATCACCTTCAATCAATGTAAAATCTCCTCCCCACTGAACATGCAATTGACATAGTTTGCTTTGAAAAGCATTGATCAGCCCTATATTTGCCAATAAAGGAATCTGTAAGTTATTACTTTTAACAATTTTAATGAGGCTTAGAATCATGTTTAAAGATTTTAGATTTAATACAGTCCAAAAACCACTTTGAAGATTTGGGATGGCAAATAAACCACTTGACTAGGCTTCTTCATTGCTCTGGGGAAAATATAAAGTGTGTTTCTGACCCTTAGCATAAGAGTTTTCATAGCCTTTTGACCCAGGATCAATCCTCTAGGCCTTCTTTTTTTAAGCACTATTTATTATTATGGAGCAGCTGCCACTGTTCAGGTTGAAGCTATTATAAGCCTGCTTTTCAATTCCCCATCCTCACTTTCCTCTGAAAAATCCATCCCCTGTACAGTTTTTTTGTTTGTTTGAGAATCAAATAGCAGACCCTATATAATTCATTTCACTTAAAAATCTAGTGGGCTTAACAGTCCTTATGATTTTCTCATGGTGTTGTATCCTTCTTGGATTTTTAAATGATTTAAAGAGGAGGAAAACTCACTCTTTCAATAACTGAACACAGAAAGGAGGATTAAACACATCTAACTTAGTCCTTTTGTAAGAAATGCTGGTTAATATTCACCTTCAGGACTCTAGTAGCAAAGCTTATTCCTCTGAAAGAAAACGGATTGGTGTGCAGTCCTTACTTACAATTTGGGGGGGGAGACCTCTTATGAAGATAAACTTCCTGTGATTCAGTATAAATAACCAATACCCAGAAGTATGCTGGTTTTCTTCCTTTCTTTAAACTCATCCTTATATGCAGAACAACAATCTCTCCTCCTTGAAGACTTTGCTGCATATGCAACTGCTGTTAAAGAAAGGTTAATAATTCACAGTCAATAATTTATCAGATTTATTTAGACTCATGCAGCCAAAACCAGGAGTCATGTATTAGGTAGTGTGAGTTGTGCCCCCATATAATAACTTATGTCTAGAGCTACTAAGACCTGCTCTAACCATGTCTGAGGCAGCCTGTGTTGCTATAACACAAACCAAGGAGTTGGCAGATAGCGTATGAAAGTGTATATTAAAGTGCTCCATTTGGATCTGAATACTATTGGGCCAGCCCATTTCTAGTATTGGCTTGTTAACTTTCAGACAATTTGCAGGTGACAAATCATCCTTGACCTCTGGTGTCTCCAACGGGCTGTAGTAGCCATCTGAGAATATCTTTTTCACTCATTTTACCATTCCTCTGGGACAGTCTCATGGCCGAGGTGAGCACTTTGAAACTGGTCAAGAGCTCTTGTTTCTGCCTTCTGTCTGAGAGCTTTTGGAGTCTATAGTATGATTGCTGACTGTCCAGATCTAAGTACAAAGTGCAATATTTGTAAGTTATTTGAAACAGTAATTACCCATAACAGTGGGGAAAGGTCAAATGTTATAGAGAGACTTGAAACAAGTCCTTGTGCCTTTTGTAGTAATAGGGCCAAATCCTCAGCTGGTGTAAACTGGTGTTGTTCCATTTAATTCAATAGAGCAACACAGACCCACACCAGGTGCGAATCTGATCCACAACATCAGGTGAGAGAAAAGGTACATTGAGAAGGATGTATTTGAAAAACAGAACTTGCTGAATGTTCAAATCCATCTATTAGATTAGTGTGTGACATCAGCTTTCATTATGAGACAAATCCATGTGCAAACGAATGGTGAATCATTTCTCTTTAACTGGAAAGAGAAAATAAGATGTCTTTCTAAATACTGTACCATCAAGTGGTACGTGATTATTACCATATAAGAACATAAGAATGGCCCTATTGGGCCAGACCAAAGGTCCATCTAACCCAGTATCCTGTCTACCGACAGTGGCCAGTGCCAGATGCCCCAGAGGGAATGAACAGAACAGGCAATCATCAAGTGATCCATCCCCTGTCGCCCATTCCCAGCTTCTGGCAAACAGAGGCTAGGGACACCATCCCTGTCCATCCTGGCTAAACCATCAGGTCTAAAGCACGTAATGGAAATTTAAACCTCTGATAATATGAATAAAAATGGCATATTATCAAATCATATCTAGGGTAACCTTTGAAACTCAAACTATGTATCAACAGATCATGGCACTAGGCATATCTGTCTGTTGAAATGCAGGTTTTGAACAAACATTTATTTTCTGTACTTTTTATATTGTTAGCAATTTGGAAGCAAAAAATTTAGTTCGTGTATATCTATATAGCACTGTAGAGAGGCAGGGTGGTTCCCCACCATCCTGGAGAGGGACGACCCTCTCCTGACACCAAAGTGGGCGGAGCCAGTGAATCCTGCACCCGCCCCTAGAGGTCAAGTCGCAGGACAGGAAGTATAAAAGCCCAACCTTAGAGCTCACTAGAAGAACAGCTGCTGGAGAGGCCAGGCACCTGTGGCCTAGCTCCCGGTTGGGAGACCCTGGCAATCGGCAGTGGACCTGGAGACTGGCTTGACCTGCCAGCGCCTGACACTGACCAGAGCCCGGAGGAGCTGTCAAGCTTGCCCCTCGCAAGTTACCCCGAGGAGCCCATGGTGCCCCCCTGGAGGACACCGTCTTGACCCAGGTACCTGTAGAGGGGGAGTTAGGAAGTAGACCGGGGGCAGCCGACCCTAGTCTGGCTGCAACGCTGCCACAGCCCATGTCAGTGTGTTGCAGCCAGGATCCCCATTGACTCAGCAGCTGGTCTTCTGCCTCTGATAGGGCACTGGGCTGGGATGGAGTGGGTGGACCTGCGTCCCCCTCCTAGGACCAGTCTCCCCCTCTCATAGGCCCTTCGGAAACAAGAGTCTGCACTTGCTGTTTACGTGCCTTTGCTCAGCCCCAGCCTGAGGGCCTGAGCCATTGACTCTCTGTTGCCCCACACCAAGGCCGGGGACTGCTCATTATATAACAGTTGCCCAGCTCCTGTCTGAGGACCTGAGCCTGTGACTCACTACTGCCTGCTGACTGGGTGTGAATAACTGTTTGTGTTTTGCCTCTACTGCTGTCGCAGTGAGAGACTCCTGTAGCCAGGCTAATTCCCTGTCACAACTGAAAGGAAGTAGCGAGGCGGTGTGGTTCCCCGCCGCCCCGGAAAGGGATGAGCCCTGGCCAAACCCCTCTACATGTGGTGGAGAATGTGGGCAGCAGTCTCCTGATCCCTGTGAGAAGGGATCTGAGGAGGAACGTGCCCAGTACAACCATGGATATGGACAAGCTCATATAGTTTCTGGCCAAGAGCCAGGAGCAGCAGCAGGTAGCCCAGCTTCAATAGCAGCAGCAGCAAGTGACAACCCAGCTCCAACAGCAGCAGCAGCTGGTCCAGCAGTTAGGGGCACAGCAGCAACAGCTGATTTTAGAGCTGGGATGCCAGAACTGGGACCACCAGCAACAATGCCTGCAGCAGCTGGCAACTCTTCTCCCCCGTCCTGCGGAACCAGAGCTGGGAGATGCCACTGGGCCATTCAGCATAGCCTTGCCGATCGGCTGACCAACATGGACCCCAACGATGACACCGAGGCCTTCCTCGAGACCTTTGAAAGAGTGGCATTAGTCATGGGGTGGGCCTGAGACCAATGGGCCACCCTCCTGGCACCATATCTGACCGGGACCGCCCAAACTGTGTACTGGGGGCTCTCTATGGAGGAGGCATGGGACTACACCCAGGTAAAGGAGGCAATCCTAGATCCCTTGGACATCAGCCTGGAAACCTTCCAGCAGCGGTTTCGGAGTCTGACCTATCCTATGGGCACCCGACTCCGGTTGGTGGCCTAGGAGCTGAGGGAGGCATGCAAGCAGTGGCTACAGTCCGAGAAGGTGAACCCCAGATGAGCGAACCCCAGATGAGCTCATTGAGCAAGTTATCCTGGAACAATTTGTACACATCCTCCCGCCACGAGGAAGGGCCTGAGTCTTCCACCATTGGTCTGTGACACTATCCATCGCCGTCACTCTGATGGAGGATTTCCTCGTGGCTGAAGCCCCAGTGGGATTGGCTATTACAGTCCACCCACCAGGGCCCAAACGCTCTAATCTAGAGAAGAAGGGGTGCCCGGACCAAATTGCAAAACTCTTTGCAGGGCCAGGAGCCCCGGTATAGATATCCTGAGGTGCTGGTTCAACAAGGCCCAATGCCCCCTGAGCCAGCATCAGGGGGATCAATCGAAGCCCCCCAAAGGGCCGAGTGGGAGTGTCCACCTGGCCTGGGCACCCAGAGCTCGATCCCTGTTTCTCCTCCGGGAAATACGGACACTTGCAACATGACTGCACCAAGATGGATTGCAGCTTCAGTCACGTTTGCCTGGGAGAAACCCGCGCACGATGGCCGCAGGCCACTAAGATTATGGTGCCAGTAGTTGTCAGGGATTGCCCGACCCAGAGCCTGATTGATTCAGGCTGTGGCCAGACACTAATCCATCAAATCTTAGGCCTCCCGCACTTGGGGATGATCTGGCTGCAGTGCATCCACAGTGATGTACAGCCCTATCCCAGTGCCCGAGGATGGGGTCACATGGCTGATGGTGGTCGGCCTGGCTCCTTGACTAGCCTACCTGGTGATCCTGGGACGTGATTGGCCAGAGTTCCCAGAGGTCCTTTGTTCAAATGCTGAGGAAGGGCCTGAGGTCACCCAAGCGCTGGAAGGGGGCTGCCCCAAGACCCACTCAGAGGAGGGGGAGGAACTGGACTCCAACAGACAGGGAGGAGATCCCGAGGACCCACCACTGGGGCCTGCCGTCAAACCCGTGCTTAGCACCAACTTTTGCTGGGACCAAAGAGAGGACCCCACCTCAGTTGAGCGTATGAGCAGCTAGCAGCTGTTGACGGGACCCTGATCGATCCATGCCGGGCAAAATTGTGGCCCCATTTCGAGTTGTGCCGCGATCATCTCTATTGGGTGGAACGAGACCCCTGCATCGGGGATCTCCAGACCCAACTGCTCGTGCCTCGATATTGCCGACGAGCTGTAATGAAACTCACCCACAACATCCTGGCTACAGGGCACTTGGGCCACAAAAAGACCCTTGCCCGAATTCTGACATAGTTCTTCTGGCCCCGTGTGCACCAGGAGGTGAGGAACTATTGTAGTTTCTGTCCAGAATGTCAGCTAGCTGCTCCCCCATGGACGCCCAAGGCCACTTTGATTCCCATGCTGTCCTAATTAGCTAATGCTCTCATTTAGAATGGTAGCTGCATCTTTAACATAGTGAACCTGATTCTCAGGTAGTGTAAATGGGAACCAGATAACAACAATTTACATCAGCTGAGCATCTAGCCTACAGTTATTCAGAGAAATCACTTTCCTTTAATAGCCATCCTTCTGATGAAATCCATTTGATTTCAGCCAAGGGGGAATAATTACATGCACAGTAATAGAAATCCTGGTTTCTGAATGAAGATGCTTGTCTGCAGTATTTGCTCGTTGTGCCATTCCATATCAAGCTGAAAGTTGAAATACTGTAATGTTTCAGGCTGGAGGCAGGTATTTTTAATTTTAAACAGTCAGTTATTACATGGGAAGGAAAAGTGGGTGGGATTATTCATTTTCCTGTAGTTCACAAACTGATTACTTTAAAACTAAACTTGCAAGCAGTGATTCTTTATTACTTATACTCCACCACAAGTGTACATGACTGAAAAAAAGGTGGGCCCATGTCCCAAGGAACCTCCTGCTGACTTCAGTGCATTATGCCATGGTTAGTACCATCAGTTTTATGCCATTGTGGGACGGAGTCTGCCTGACTATTACTTGAGTGCACAGTTATTGGAGAGGGTGCAAAGAGTCATTCCCACACATACACACCTGTCCCTGCTCACAAAAAACCCAGAAGCTGTTGTGCTCACCTGAGCACCAAAAAGGAGCTGGAAGAACTATGGGGACCAAAGTGAAAGATCATGTCAAGGGCTTAATGTTGTTTGTGCATCTTGTTGGCTCCTAAAAATTACTTTGAGCCTAGAGATTTACATTAAAGGCACAGGATGATTAAACAAAGCCACAATCCTAAAAAGCATCAGTTAATGACTCAATGTCTTAAATATGGATGTGGTAGATTGCATGAGTAAAATATTGAAGGATGGGGAATAAGATTTAATTTTTTAGAGGTTTAGCGCTTGATCCTTCTCCTACATAAGACAATGGTGAAATACCAAGTGGCTTCAGTGGTGCATAAGACCTTTATTTTCTTCCATTTGCAAACTTTCCTTTAAGTAAGACCACAAATTTTGGACCTATTTTCTTATCTAAAATACTCAAAAGTTCATAGATATTATGACCAGGGTTGTGGCAGTCATAGGGCCAGCCACCAAAGTTTGGAGATATTCAAAGCTGCAGGTTTGGATTATGCAAATCTCTATTTTTTTTCTTGTAATATTTGCTAGTGTCCGAGCATACTTTATCTCCACATACCTTTTAGGAAGCAGCGCAAACATCTTCCTTTAGCATCTCTGTCTTCACTATATGCAAAATGTGCTAAAAGGAGGATATCACTTTTATCAGATTTCTTAAGGAGTCTTGGGACCACTTTTGAACCTTGCTTTTAATTATTCCTGTACTACTAATAGTAGTAACAACAATTAATAATATACTAATTTGTATTATGGTAGCATGTTGAGTAGAGGTCCTCATCTTGGATCACTGCACCACTGTGCTAGGCCCTGTGCAAACACATAATAAAGAGATGCTTACTTTTGAGCGGGAAGGAAGGTCAGGGAAAAGTGCATTGAAATTTGCTTTTTCAGACTATTTGGAAAATCCCACTAAGGACTGAAGGGAGAGATGGGTGAGCTGCTGTCTAGTAGGTTTCCAGCTCAGGCCAAGGCAGCAGACTAATTCACTCGCATGCTAATAGAAATCAAAGGAGGGTAAAAAGACATTGTAATGTGATCAGGCCAATTCACTTATGTGTTGGCATAATTCAAAGGAAATGTGATGGTATTATCTTCATTTATCTGTAACCTGTTGAATGTTGTTATATTAAAATTTACATATATATATATATATAAAATCAGCCCTAGATCAAAGGATGTATTAGTGTTCAGATGAGAATTTACTCAATGTATAGAATTCCATGAAAACTAAAGAAGGATTATTTCTGGCTATCACATTGTTCATGAAAACTAATGAAAGATTGACTGGATGGCTATAACTAAATGCATTTTATCTCTCTGTCATTAAATTGCTCATTAACCAGGATTGAAGCCTTAGAACTGTAAATAAGAAGCATGCTAACTTAAAAGCATGGGTCATTGTGTTCAACAATGGGAAATCTACAGATCCATGCCGTGATGGGAACATGTGCCAGACTGCTTTCCAGGGGAGACAGCTTAAAGAATGAACCCTGGGAGCAATCCTGTATCTCTGGACTGAAGGATTCTGATGGGGCAATACTGAGCAATAGGACAAAGACCCCCCCAAAGCCATTTTGGGTAACCCTGAGCGGCTTATGAAAAGCCAGCCAACTACTACACCTCTGCTACCATTTGGATTTACAAACTCTAATTCACCTGTAATTTGTTTTACCTGCTTTAACCTTTAAATAAATCTAATTTTATATTCTTAACTAATAATTTTTAAATTAGTTTACTAGAAAAATTGGCTACAGCATTGTCTTTGGTGTGAGATCAAGAGTATCCAATGACTTGGGGGTAAGTGACTGTCCCTTTGGCAGTCACTAATGACCTAATGTGTGGTGATTTTTCGTTTTAATAAACTGTCATCACTTACTCAAGTTTGTCTGGGTGGAAAGTTGTGCTGGAGAGTGTGGAAGCAGAGAAAGAACTGACAGGAAGGGGATGCAATGCATGACAGTTCATTAGCAAGAGTTAGGCTAACTGTAACCCTAATAACGCAAGTTTTGTAGAAGCGAGGAATGTGTGAGGCGAGTGGGAAAGAACTGTGTGAGAAGTTGTTGCGACCTTGTGTAGATAATATGGAATGTAGACTAAGAGTCTACATTAGTGAGCAAAACAAGATATCAGAATGACCTATGTATAAACAAAATGCAGCTGTTGCTCATTATTGTCTGTAACAAAAGGTATAAATGCTTGCTGTAATTGTTTACCTGTTGAGAGACCTGTTTAGCTCTCTCCCTCTATGCAATTGATAGAGAGATAATAAAGTATCTGACTTGCTGTACCCAAACAAAAAGTGAGAACTCTGTTATTCTCCAACAAGAGCCTAAGGGGGACTGTTTGTGACTCCAAGGTAAAACTAATATAATAATCCAGGAGTGCACAGTTGTTACTGGCTTGGCAAAGTCTAATTATAGAATATACCACCAGTTTGGGGTGTCCACCCTATTTTCTGACAATCTGCCCTAAGATTGGCACTCACAGTTGTGAGCTACTACAGGCAGCATGACAATGGGCATGAATTTCACTGTTAAATGAACAATCACTCATTTGGAAACACCTTGTCTCTGCTTTCCATGAAGTCAAATACTCTGCAGTGTCTTTTATAAAGTGTATCTGCACTGCTTGATTAGTCTATTTGACTTATACAAAGCACATCCTTTGCCTGTTGAGATTCTCCTCAGCAAACACTTGAGTTTCCTTATGTGGCATTAGTAACCAGCAATTTTTAAAAATTGAAATTGAAATACCTAATCCCATAAGACCTCCCCATAGAGAGAGTGAGTACTGCAGTAAATTCAGTCTTGTTAAAGAGCTACACATTAGGACAATGTGTTTATCCTGATAGACATAGCCAAGAAGGCAGGCTTCTTTCAGACAATCTTTTATCCTAAACCCTGTACATCTTATGCTTGGTGAACTATATAGGAATATACTGAGCTATCTACTAAAATATGCAAATCCATACTGGTTTGCCACATTGCAAATCACAGACCAGCAAGGGGTTATAATAATTTGTGTGTAAAAAAGATTATTCACATGCCTGGTAGGTTTTATTTTTAAATAGTGATGAAGTGCAGATGATAAATCATTAACTTTGTCTGCAGTAAGTGTGATTTGAGGAGTTAAAGTATAAAATATTAGAAGTTTTGAGTTGAATTTTTTGTGAGGCATTTGTATATTTGTATACTTCTGATGTATTCACAAGTGCTCTCAGTGTCAAATGGGCCACTGCATTAATCAAACTAGAAGTGTATTTAAAACTAAATTGATATACATTCTTATATGAAGTATCAGAGGGGTAGCCGTGTTAGTCTGAATCTGTAAAAAGCAACAGAGGGTCCTGTGGCACCTTTGAGACTAACAGAAGTATTGGGAGCATAAGCTTTCGTGGGTAAGAACCTCACTTCTTGCATCTGAAGAAGTGAGGTTCTTACCCACGAAAGCTTATGCTCCCAATACTTCTGTTAGTCTCAAAGGTGCCACAGGACCCTCTGTTGCTTTTTACAGATTCAGACTAACACGGCTACCCCTCTGATACT